>NC_081413.1:503036571-503229776 GCF_030272615.1 Cryptomeria japonica
ATCTCTATCTCTATCCCCTAGCTCTATCTCCTTACCCCTCTCTTTATATCTCTCTTGCTCTCCCCTCTCTATCTCTCCCTCTTTCTATCCCTATCTTAACATCTCTCCCTCTCTCCCTATTGCAATCATAACATAATCGTATTGGTAATGGAGCTTGATTATCTTCCTTATTCATAGGTTTTATTTTATTTTTGGATCCATGTAAGTGGATACATAGTTGATTTGAAGATATCACTTCTCCATTGGGACCTTTGTTGTGCTAACAACATCATTTGCTACATAGCCCACCAATTGACCTCATGTATGGCAGAAATGTATGCAAAAAATAGACCTATTATTTCTAAACGACCTTTCACATTTATTCGGGATAGCCATTACACACCAAGGTACAATTCCTAGTTTACAATACAATGGGAGCAATCTCCACAGCTATAATTTACTGATTTAAAATAAATAAATTGTAACTTCAAACACTGCTAAGGAGATTCCGAAATACAGTCCATGGCATTATCATTGTCATCATTGTTGTCATACCTGCCAACAAAAATTGATAATCTTTAGATTCTTCAATAGTACTGTCTGACATTTCACTCGTGGCATCTGCCTCATCTCTAAACAAGTTTTCATTTCTAGTTTGAATTGCATTCTTTGAATTAGCATCATCTTTTAGTGACTTGTTAGTGATGATATGGCACTTTTTCTACTGAGCTGGAGTCTTTGGCTTCCAAATGCGTTCTAAATTTGAAGCCCTTCTTGAAAAATGTGAAAATCTTCTGGTTCTTTCTCTTTTCATCTGGGCTTTTTAAAACTTAGTTTCATAGTCATCTTCAGTTGGGCAGGGTAGTTTCTTTTTCTTCTGGTCTGTGCTCTCTTCACTGTTCACTTGGTTCCCAGTCAACCAGTCCTTTGGAGATGATGTTGTGGAAGCAGCATCCATGGAGCCCAAGTCTATTTGCTCGTAGTTATTTTCAACTGTTATAAAGAGAGTCCACATATCTACAAAATACCAACTAAGATCACATTCAGCCAGGCTCTGTGAAATCCATCAACAAAGTATCAAAAGCCCTCAATGGACTAGGGTGACCCAAAGGAACCTCCAAAAGATTTTCTAGATCTTTATAATGTATACATAATTTCGTAGTTAACCCTGTTTGTCCGACTTTAAAGTTATGAACAATTAACCGGAATTTGATTACTCTATCACAAAAATCAATGAGGTTTTCCTCCTCCATATTCCCTCCTCGTAGATTAAATTGGATGTTTTGCAAAAGATTGCAAATGTCCTCTATTAATTGAGTTTCCTCTCCATCTGTTCTCCATCTGTTCCCATCCTTGATCTTGTTATTGCAAGTATCTCCATGCGAAACAAGGGTTGCATTGCAGCGTAGTTCCTTCCAGTATGGCAGGAAAATTTTGGACCTTAGATTATGAAATCTGTGTTTGTATGGAGCAGTCCAGCTATATGAAAGGTGTACAAATTAGCTATAATAGTAATTGTATCATTTTCCCAATTATTGATTTAGTTGAAAGAAAGAAAATTTAAAAAATACATTAAGACTTTTTTCATTATAGCTTTCCGTTCAGGCTTGTTTGTCTTTAAACTGAAGCATTTCTATAAGCAGGGCTGCTATCCTAAAATATTTCTCCAAAATTGGATTGGAGTTGTATGCAACCATCAGAAGATGCATGCCTTCTTGAAGGCGAAAAAGTTTATTGGTGAAATAGCAAGCACTACAAGAAATTAAATTGGTCGTTCTGAACTATATTGTAAACATTATATCTGATTGGAGAATAAACTGCTAAACTGCAACTTATTAAATTGTTCTTCCCAGCTGAATGGCATAGAGATTTACTGACTAGTTCATCGTTGCATTCTACTTTAAAATCTCCAATATTTTGAAGAAACGATTGCAGTGCATTTCAAGTAGCGGTGGGGGATAATTTGAAAGTACCATATCAACAAGAAATGCAGTCTCTTAACATTTTTTTATTCTCAGGCCATGTCCCTACAAATGAGAAAAATATATAACAAGGAAAAATCCTGGAGAAAAGTACTGCACTGAAAAGTAACGTAAAATAAACAATCTCACTTAACGGAAAACCTGAGGTAAGAAAGTAAAAATATGTGCTAATCAACTCAATATATTTTGGAACATATTATGTGTTAGATGGACATGAGTACGATTAGAAAACGAAAACCGAGGAGAAGGTTTTGATTTTCTAGGTAGACAAATCCCCTAATAAAAAGTAGTGTTATAAAAACTAGCTTACATTTTCTATTTTGTTGTCATATTGAGTAAAATGAAAGCATAACACTATTTCTTGATATTCTCTTCTTTCACTACAACACTGTGCATTCCTTTTAACTCCTGAAAATCATTATTTGGGGCTTGAGTAGGAATAAATGTTGGTATCTGTTGATTATCATGTTTTGGGAAAGACAAAACAACACCTATGGTAGGAGGTACAATCGGAACATAAGGTTGAATTTCTGAAAAAAAGGGCATTAAGGGCTTTGGGGCTATTTTCCCCGCTTGAATCAAACTATTTTCAGCTCTAACAACTATATCATATTGTAGCGTCCTAAAATTGCGACACTTGCAATTTCGACTGCATTTCGGTCTTCACGATGGCGACGCAACACGCAACCTGAATGGAGACCCCAAAACTTGCTCACGACACTGAAAACTGCATTTTTCAAGCACCCTGGCCTGAACCTCCTTGCACCCCGCTGTCCCGGAGGTGGGACCAGAGTGCCCAGCGCCCTGGTCCCTCAGGACCAGGGCGCCCAGCGCCCTGGTCCCTGGGTCCTATTTTGGGCCCGGTTTCCTAAGTGATATCGGGTCTTTTTGATTGCAATTTGGAAATATACTTCCCTGGTCGGCCTAAGGTCGGGAAAATCAGTCTATCAGCCCTAATTGACAAGTATATAAACTACATTTTTCTCTCTCATTTGGAAGAAGACATACAGGACGGAAAAAGCGTGGAAACTATATTCAAGCATTCAAGCATTCAAGCAATTGATCATTCCAAGTCTCCATTCAAGGCTAAGTGTTGCATTCAAGTCAAGGATTCAACCATTGAAGAGGAGATCACTTATTACATGCTACATACTACAACATACAACATCTAAACCTTTGCACATAAGGATACAAACATCCTTAGAACAAGGTATTAGTACTTGTTTTACATTACAGTCATTTACATTTACAGCTCTTGCTCATTTCTCGGTTAATTCCAAAACTGGGGTTTGACCTAAAGGCAAACCCCTAATCCCTAACCCCCCAATCGTCTTCGCTTTTCTATGTGTAGGTTGCAGGTACGCGGTTGAGATTGAAGATCTGGAATCCTGGTGCAGAGACGAACCGATCCCACTTCGTTTTGCGGATTTTTCGGAGGATCGTGGCGCCGGGCGCCATCGTCCCGACAACTTTTTCTCAAATTTGTAGGACAGCGCCATATCGACATTCTACTGCTAATTCCAGGTCCGCAGCTTCATCCTATAACCTAAACTCAGTTTATAAGCAAATCTTTATGACTTTCTATGCATGCTTAGCTTAATCAACATTCTTTACAAAAGAGGGTAGCCTTGCTTTCCTAACCCTTGAAATTCATTTAGCATCCAATCTTGCATTGCGTGGGATTGGATCTTATGAGTTTCAACCCCTCTTTTGAATGTAAAGTCTTCCCCCTAAGTGAAAACCCATCGAATCCTAGCAAACCTCCCTTCTCTCTCCTCGGAGTTAGAAGAGGGGAGACCAACTAGGGTTTGACCGTGATTTTCCGCTTTACATTTTGGTGAACCCGACGTGAACATCCTTTCTGATTTTTCATGCTTAGATCTAAAAAAAATAAAATTGATTACATTTCCATGTTTGATCTTTTGCAAAATTTTAGAGGCGATTGCATAAAAACCCTAAAATTTCTTTTTAGTAATTGAACTTGTGAAATGTTTAATTGTTAATGCTTAATTCAGATCTGCTTTTCTATTACAAATTATCAATTCATATCAGTGCTTTAATTTTGAAAATTAAGTGGTTAAAAGTCAAAACCCTAATTTTTGAAACCCTCTTGATTCAACCTTTGTCCGACAATTTGACCGATCAAAACATCTCCAAATCAGCTGTAACTTTGGATTCTGCAATAAAATCACAATATCTTTTATCCCTGAAAATTTGGAAAAAAGTTGCGAGGACCGTGTTGCACTCCGAGCGCCATCGTCCCCGACATTTTTTCCAAAATTTCGGGAGCGAGATCTTGCTGTATTTTCTTGCTAAAATCCAGAATTTTGGCTGATTTTATCAATTTTAACACCTTCAAAATTACAGTCAAAGTTGGTCTTGTGATTGCTTGGTTTAAGGCTCCTAATCATTCAAAAATTATCGAAACTGAAATTTTGTGTCAAAATTGCTTTCTTACTGTCCTAAATCTGAAAATTGTGTTTGCATTCATTCAAAATTTCAGTGCTTTATTCAAATATTTGCATTTTGTGACTTTTGAAATTAAGTGCCTAATTACAACAACTTTGATTTCCGCTTTCAAAATTGAATTTAGCGTGAAATTGAGTCAATTTTTAAATTCCAAAACTTGCATTGCTTTTGACATTCTCTCTAAAATCATAAAATTCAAAATTTCAGTTTCCCTCTCTTTTTCAAAATTCAAATTTTGCATTTTTCGACAATCTTGATAGGGTTCAATTTTGAGATTGCAACTTTAATTTGGCCTATCTACAGATCGTAAAATCACTCAATTTTTTCAGATTATCTCTAAAATCATCATACCTTCCATCCCTGCAAATTTCGGAAAAAGTTGCAAGGACCGTGTTGCACTCCGAGCGCCACGGTCCCGAACATTTTTTCCGAAATTTCGGGAGACTGTTGTGATTGCATTTAACAGCTTAAATCTGGAAGATTGGCTGGTTTTACTGAAAATTGCTACCTCTAAATTCAAAATTTTCTCTCCTTCTCTAGTGCATGAGTTTTACAACAATAAGCCCTACTTACACTATTCCCGAAGCCGTAGAATTAAGTCTTTCCGAAGTTTAATTACCGAGGAGATGGAACCTAATTTGAATAGCCTTTTTAACGAGGACATGGGTAATTCCTCTAATCCTCCTAATGATGAAGAAGCTCCCCATGAAGTTTCTGTTGAACAACTTTCCAAATTGGATAACCAATTTGACGATTTTCACCAATGGATGTCTCATGAGTATCCCGATAGTCAAGCTCTTCCTTTAATTGAGGGTCTAAAACGTATGCTTCAAAGTGATAAGAATGGAATTGATGTTTTACGTGGTATCGCACACATTGTGGATTCGAATGTGATGCCTATGAAGAGTTGTGCCGAATCCTTAGGTTATACACAACCTCCTACACAAGTCAATCATTCTATTCCTTTGACGACTTCTATTGCTAGTTTACCTACCTTTACATCAAACATCATGGCTACCTCTATACAAGACATTCCTCCTGTGATCACTAGTCATGGGGGCAATCCTCTTTCTTCAATTAACCCTATTCCTTCATTTAATCCGGGACTTCTTCATACATTCCTCCAATGAGTGTGCCTATTACATCTTCACAAATGAACATGACGCAAGGGGGCAGTTCATTTAACCATTCCATTCCTCCTTGTAGTGTTCCTCCTGTCCAATCATCCCCTATGGTTGACTATCATAGGGTCCCACCACCTTACTCTTTACCTTCTTTCAATAACATAACACCCCCATCTCAATCTAACACACCTAATATGAACTCTTCGACTGAAGCTACCATTAATAATCTTGCACAAACTGTCTCTTCTTTACAGCAACAAATTGCCTCTATGAATCAATCTAAGTTTAGTGTGCCTACATTTGATGTTGCGAGCCCACTTTCTCTTGACATTGTTCGAGCCATCCCTCCTAAACATGTTGAAATCCCGCATTTGGAACTTTATACTGGTAAAGGAGATCCTCTAACACATGTTAAGACTTTTCAAACAATATGTACTGATTTTGCTTATGACCAAAGGTTGCTTGCAAAACTATTCACTAGAACATTAAGAGACAAAGCCCTACAATGGTATTGCTCGTTGCCTTCTTATTCTATTACTTCTTTCGAACAACTTGCAAATGCTTTCATTCAACAATTTCAAAACAATATAAGTCCTAAAGTTACTTTGATTGATTTAATGCATTGTAGACAAGGTGTTAAAGAAAAAGTGACTGATTTCATTGGTAGATATAAGCATTTGTATGCTCAAATTTCTTTTCCAGTGCCTGATAATGATATTCAAAGAATCTTTATTTCTAATTTGCAAAAAGATATTCGAGACAAACTTCTGTTTTCTGAGTTTACTTCTTTCCACCAGTTGTGTGCCACTCTTCACAATTATCAACTGACTGTGAGTCAAATGGAACAATCACATCCTATGGCTCCAAGTGATAAGGGTGATAGCAGTCAACAACCATTTGGGAAGTTTAAACCGAACAGAGATTCCATCAAATTCAATGAAAACATCATCAACAACAATGTGAATGCAGCATCAGGTGTGCCTCCTATTTCTAAATTTTTCAGGAAAGAAAGAAAGTATACTCCTTTGAATGAATCATTGCATGATATTATGAATAAGTTATTGGGACAAAATGTGCTTACTCTTCCTCCTATACGACAAATTGATCCTGCAAAGATTACTTCACCTTATTTTGATCATAAAGCTTTTTGTCATTTTCATCGTCAACCTGGTCATGATACTGAAAAATGTTTTTCTTTAAAGGGTAAAATTCAAGATTTGATTGATAATAATACTATTTCTGTTTCTGGAGTGAATGATAAAGGCAACACATCTGTAGCTCCTCCTAACCAAAATCTTCAGATTTTTACTGATCCATTACCTTCTCATACCTCTCATACCTCTAATGCGATCGAGGCTAATGATTCCTCTTTCTCATCTGATGGTCTTGTGTCTATGGCTCCGAATGTGATTAACTTTGTAGAGCAGCAAGAAATCCCTAAAAAACCTTCCATCACATTTGATTCTAGTGAAACCATTAGAGCACCTGATGGTCCTTTATACATAGTTGCAAAAGTCAAGAATACACCTTGCCGTGGAGTGCTTATTGATCCTTCGTGCATGGTTAATGTTATTACTGAAGAATTTCTTTTTACTTTGCAATTGAATCAAGTGATCTATGACAAAACAGATATGGTTGTGAAGTTATTTGATGAATTTTCTTCTCCTGCAATTGGTTCTATTACATTGCCTATTGAGGTCCATAATAAATCTCTTGATGTGAACTTTGCTATTATTCCATCTTCCGAACAATTTCGTGTGAAGCTTGGCTATCCTTGGCTATCTTCCATGAAAGCTATTGCTTCTCCTATTCATAAGTGTTTAAAATTTCCCCATAATGGTGAAGTTGTTACTGTCAATCATAGTCTCTTTAAACCAGCTGAAAGAACCTCTAGTGTTCCTATTGATTACTTTTGGCCTAAACAATTCCAATCTCTTCTTCCGTGAAGTGATCATCTTTTCAAATCTTATCAAAAGTGGAAAACAGATATGATCCTATCTCTAAGTGAACCTAGAGCACCTAAACTTGACATTCCTATCATTCTTGAGAAGGAAATTCTTCCTTTGAAAGATAAAACTAATGTCTTTCCTCAAGAAGATTCCCAACCCGTCCCTATGGATGCGACTATGTCTATACCTAATAAACTTCCTAAGAGTAGACCTATACCTCCTCGTCATGATGGACTTGGTCTTCTCCCTAAACCAAAAATTCCTCCTTTATATGGAGCAGTTCCTCCTCCTACCTTTTATAGAGAGAAGAGACCTTCTTCTTCTCCTATTATCCAGCCTAAGAGGCCACAACCTAAACACCCAAGTGATAAGGATGAGAACATTCCTCCTCCTCTATCTTCTACACTTCCTACTAAGACTAGACGTAATCGTTCTGCATGGGAACGCCGACGAAAGCGTCGTCTTAGGGCTCAAGGAGCTGCTTCTCAAACTTTACAATCTCCAAAAACACCTTCAACAAGCATTATTCCATTTTCTCCTCAGCCGGATGTTGAGCCTAAATCTCCTAAACATAAGATGCATGATGATCTTGATCTTGTGCGAGTTAAAGATCCTATTTTTATAAATCTTGATGATGATATAGATGAAAATGTTATGCATGATGAAAATGTTACTCCTCTTGCTTCTGATAGCGAATATGAACTTGTTGATGTTGATAACCATTTATCTAATGAATTTTCTAAAGCACTTATCCTATCTCCTAGACAAGAACAATGTGGCTTGGAACATGAACATAGCCCTTGTTTGGATCTTGTGATAGCTCCATCTGCTGTGTTGGATGTTCCTCCTCTAGCGTGTTCCCTACCTTCTCGAAACATTGATCAGCAAGATCGGGGGGTAGATGACGTGCTAGACTAGTTACATTAGCATAGCAGATTCTCTCCTCCTCTCTTTTGTTACTTCTTCTATATGTTATTCTCGTTCTTCTATTTGTCGTCCTTAGTGTTGTCTACTTGAGGACGATGCAAAGCATTGAGATCTCTTTGGTCTCTCTCATGTTGACTCAAAAGACACATGTGTTCCCTTCTTCTAGGTAACCTTCCTTGATTGGGGAATGAAGAACAATTATGCATACATACATATGATATATATACATGAATTATCATACAGCATACTGACCCCGAGGAAAGCGAAGTCACCTCGTGCTTTGTGTTTTGTGTCTATTATCCTTGGGTTTATCTCACACTTGGGGGGCTAAATCTTTGCGATAACGTGCTCCTTTCCTTGCTTATTTCTTATGTGTATCACTACGTTAAAACAATCACCCCCGGTGAGGCATGTGCGATCGCTTTAACGTAGGGGGCATACATCCCGTTCATATCTTTTCAAGATACTTGAAAATTTCTTGGTAAATTTAACCTTGCCTTGAAAATTTTTGATATCTTTCTTGCATGACTCATTGTGAGGGAACCTTACTACCGACAGTCATGGTTCTTCCTCGTGATCTTCCCTTTTACTTTGTCAATCGAAGTCGTAAGATCCTTAGTCCACTGGGGGCTTGGTGTATCTTGCCTCCTTGACGTGGTGAAAGTCTTTCAATGTTGTTTCCTTGTACTTTATCGGAAGTATGAGCATACATACTCTCGCTAAAGTGGGGGCTAAATGTAGCGTCCTAAAATTGCGACACTTGCAATTTCGACTGCATTTCGGTCTTCACGATGGCGACGCAACACGCAACCTGAATGGAGACCCCAAAACTTGCTCACGACACTGAAAAATGCATTTTTCAAGCACCCTGGCCTGAACCTCCTTGCACCCCGCTGTCCCGGAGGTGGGACCAGAGCGCCCAGCGCCCTGGTCCCTCAGGACCAGGGCGCCTAGCGCCTTGGTCCCTCAGGACCAAGGCGCCCAGCGCCCTGGTCCTCCAGGACCATGGCGCCCAGCGCCCTGGTCCCTGGGTCCTATTTTGGGCCCGATTTCCTAAGTGATATCGGGTCTTTTTGATTGCAATTTGGAAATATACTTCCCTGGTCGGCCTAAGGTCGGGAAAATCAGTCTATCAGCCCTAATTGACAAGTATATAAACTACATTTTTCTCTCTCATTTGGAAGAAGACATACAGGACGGAAAAAGCGTGGAAACTATATTCAAGCATTCAAGCATTCAAGCAATTGATCATTCCAAGTCTCCATTCAAGGCTAAGTGTTGCATTCAAGTCAAGGATTCAACCATTGAAGAGGAGATCACTTATTACATGCTACATACTACAACATACAACATCTAAACCTTTGCACATAAGGATACAAACATCCTTAGAACAAGGTATTAGTACTTGTTTTACATTACAGTCATTTACATTTACAGCTCTTGCTCATTTCTCGGTTAATTCCAAAACTGGGGTTTGACCTAAAGGCAAACCCCTAATCCCTAACCCCCCAATCGTCTTCGCTTTTCTGTGTGTAGGTTGCAGGTACGCGGCTGAGATTGAAGATCTGGAATCCTGGTGCAGAGACGAACCGATCCCACTTCGTTTCGCGGATTTTTCGGAGGACCGTGGCGCTGGGCGCCATCGTCCCGACAACTTTTTCTCAAATTTGCAGGACAGCGCCATATCGACATTCTACTGCTAATTCCAGGTCCGCAGCTTCATCCTATAACCTAAACTCAGTTTATAAGCAAATCTTTATGACTTTCTATGCATGCTTAGCTTAATCAACATTCTTTACAAAAGAGGGTAGCCTTGCTTTCCTAACCCTTGAAATTCATTTAGCATCCAATCTTGCATTGCGTGGGATTGGATCTTATGAGTTTCAACCCCTCTTTTGAATGTAAAGTCTTCCCCCTAAGTGAAAACCCATCGAATCCTAGCAAACCTCCCTTCTCTCTCCTCGGAGTTAGAAGAGGGGAGACCAACTAGGGTTCGACGGCGATTTTCCGCTTTACACATATGCATTTGGTAAAGAATATCCTCCCATTGATTGAATCATGATTGATATATCACTATTTAAGGCCTTTAGATAATAAATAAAATCATGTTCATTTGTAGGCAATACCGCTTGTAGAATATGATTTAGTGTCTTTTGGAAGCGATTGTTGAAATTAGTCATGTGCTCATAAGGTGCTCTTTTGATAGTAGTAACTTTCTCAATAAGAAAAAAAATATCTGATTTATCTTCAAAGTGTTGGTTTAGAGAAGCTCCCAGTTGATCCCATGAATTGATTGATGCCACTGGCAATGATCTGAACCATTGTAATGCCTTGCCTCTAATACTTGTTGCCAATAGTCTAATTGCTACATCCTCATGCGTGATTTGATGAAATCCACACAAGGTAACAATATCTCTTATGTGTTCAACTGTTGTTACCTGATCTTCTCCAGTGAAACAAGGCAATTTTTTCATAGCAACAACTGGAATATCATGATAATTGGCCAAAACCAGAGGGTTACCTTGTTAAACGCCATGAATGGTTGATTCCTTGGCAGATTTTGTACCATTTCAACCGGTTGAACTGGCTGAACTGGTGGTAACAGTTGCACTAGTGGAGTTGGATGCACTACTAGAACTGTTGGTTGATACCTTGCGGGTTGATAACTTGTAGGTATTGATCCTTCTGATTGTTCTCCAAAAAGTGGGCCTGTGAAAGCTGTAACTTCCTTTGAAGTCCTTTAATTTTTAGAATTTACTTGATTTGTAGAACTTGTTGCAGATTGTGGTGCTTTAACCCTCTTGTTCATAGTTGGCAGTTGAACGTGCTTCACAGGATCAGATTTTGATCTTGTTTGTCTCATAAGTCGTTAAAAAGAGAACTGATCTGATTTCCTAGATCTTTAGAGTCGTTAAGTATCTAGTAATTAACCTCAAAAGGCTAAATGATTGTGGTTCAATACCTCAAACAACAATAGAATAAGCTCCTATTTTAGATTGGAAACCAATCCAAAATTCATGTCCCACTAGGTGTGCCAAAAACTGTTGTCACGAAGGATGCACCCGCTTCTGTCAAGTAAATCAATGCCAGTACTTAAGAAATCTTGTGTAACATAAAAACGAATCTCGAGTTGTGGGTGAACTGAAAATGAGAAACAAATCTCTGGCTTATGGGTAGGCTCCCTTTGAATACTTCCTAAAACTAATGATGGCTAGGAAAAGAATGAGAAATGATTTGAAATTCTGAAACTAAAACTATTCTAGGAGGTGATGCATGAAAACTATGATGCTGAAACATGCTAACAACTCACAAAAATATATCAAAATTTTGTTCACACAAAGCAATTATCTTTTCAATCACAAAAATGATTCCTAGAAAGGTTAAGGAGTTAGTAAATTTGGAAGGAAAAACTAGTTTCACAACACAAATTGACTGAAAACCTGCAACACAAACTAAGACTTGTGATTTAGTGAAAAGCAATGATGCATGCACACTAAAGGGATGAAAGCTTCAAGGTTTCAAAATGAAACACAAAATTACTTCTATCAAATCTGTTATGAACATACACAACTACCAAGGCAAACTCATGAATTTCTGCAAATAAATGCAGTCCTTGCAAAACAATATAGAACTGAAAAATGTTGTAAATCTCTCTATATCAATTAATGAGCTACAAATCTCTAAATAAATATGACACTTCGAATTACTGGCAATATGAAAGTTGAAAACCTTAGCACCTTCAAAGCACTGGCATTATGAAACCCCAATAAACATACTACAAACTGGAAACTTGTCCATAAGGACTCAAAACATGCTTGACACAGGCAGTAAGGGTTCAAACAATTGCTTTGAAAATAACCCTAAACTGGTTTTAAAAAATGGCACTGGAAATGAATATTGGAAGCACCTTGCCCAGAAGATATTTTTCATACATTATTGGCATTATTGCCTTCTCTAATATCAATATATAAGTGTTACTTAATTAGAATACATATAATCTACATCCAATGTTTCAATGCTAATCATTGTTTGAAATTTGTTCTGCAATGAAATGCTTGTTATTAGTGCCATGATGTCCATTTTTACCACTGTTTCATTGCATTCTAGGAACATTTTTCTTCCTTGAGTTGGTTGTAGTAATTTTTTTTTTCATTATATGTATAAATGTGGAGTATTGCCGTTGTAACCACATCCTTTTGATTTATTCTTTTCACTATTTGATCACTTGATGACCTTTCTTTCAATATTCTTGTAGGTACTATCCGTTCTTGATGAATGGAATTTGAAAATGCAAAATGGAGATTGTAAACACACACACATATATGAATTGTTATTATCATCATAATATTGTCCTTGATCATCTATTAGGCTTTTCATTGCTTATTGATGTAGATATTCTAACTCAATGCTTCTTAGTCATATTGTTATTCTGCAAACCTCTTACTTGTTGTGTGACTTTAGTCACTTGTTGACTATTGAGTGCAGTTTATTCATTGTTGTATATATTGCCATTGGATGGAAGTTTATACTATCTGTAGTCACATAAATCTGTCCACTTAATTAAATGAATACTTAGTATTTATTTGATTATTTAACCATCAATTAATAATTAATTAAATTAATATTTAATTAATTCATCTTAACCCTCTTCTCCTATTAATTAAATAAATTATTCAATTTATTTGATTTAATTCACTTAACCAAATTCATACCATTAATTAAATAAATAAATCATATTTGTTTAATTAAATCTTCTCTCACATTTAAATAAATTAATATTTATTTAAATCCCCCAAAATCCCACCTCTCACATTTAAATAAATTAATATTTATTTAAATCCCCCAAAATCCCACCTCTCACATTTAAATAAATAAATCATTTATTTAAATCACCTTTATCCTCCACCCACTTGTATTTTCCTACAAAAGCAAGTTGCACAACTATTTTAAATAAATTATTTATTTAAAATCCTATTTATCCTCACCCACTTGAAACCTTTAATGGTTTCCCTTAAAGTAGTCAAACTTGATGGCTTTAAAGTCTTCAAACTTGATGGCTTCCTTCTATAGTCTTCTTAAGACTTTAATGGTTTTCCTTAAAGTCTTCAAGCCTTTAATGGTTTCCCTCAAAGTCTTCAAGCATTTTAAATGCTTTATCTTCATTTTTCTCATTTAAATAAATTAATATTTATTTGAATATTTATCCAAATGCAAATTACACCATTTAATTGAAATAAATGATTTTATTTTAATTGAAAATACCAAAATTTCTCCCACTTGCATTTTCCTACAAAATCCACTTGTATGCCTAAACCCCTTCTAAATTCTTCTAAACCCTTCCTAATTAGCCTAATCCATCCCCTAAATATTGTCACATTCCTAAGCAAATTGGAGTCACTTCTCAAAGACTCCAAAGTCTTTGAAAAGCAATTAATGCTTTGTGTGTTCAACAAATTAACCCTCAAAGTCTTGGATAACCTTTGAAAGCTTCCAACCTTCAACCACTAAATGGCTCAAAGTCTTGGATAACCTTTGAAAGCTTTCAACCTTCAACCACTTAATCCCCAAAGTCTCCAATAACCATTAATGGTTAATTCAACCCTCCCACATGGTTAAAACATTTGTTTTGACTCAACCTCTACCCAACCCAAAGGTCTCATCAGGCCATTAATGCTTTGACCATGATTATCTCTTAAACATTTGCACAAAGGTTTATCCTTGGATTAACTCTTAATCCAATGGGTAATCTTAATTTAGACTTGACCCTTACCTTCTAGATAACCATGAGGTCTTCTCAGGCCTTTAATGCCTCCAACCTCTTCTCTCAACCCAATCCTATGTTGACACTTGTCACCATTTTATTGGTGCCAATTGTGCACATGGATCCCCAACTTTCAAACTTGGCCCTTGATTAAACCATTCAATCTTAACCCTTCATTTCCCTATTTCTTCTATAAATAGAACCCTTCTCCTCAAGCAAAGGAGAAGCATTTTAGAGTATTGTTGTTATACTGGCATTAGCATAGAGCTTTTTCATAGCATCACTATCTACTCTAGCATAGTATTTAGCTTTTCATTTCATATTTGAAGCTTAGTATTAAATCTCAATCCTCCATAAGCATCCATAGTGCAAAAAGCTGCTGAGAGCTACACTCATTTGGGACTTGGAGAGGAGAGGAACAAGGGAGGAGCAACTATGAGCATCTTGATTAGCTATTTCATTTTATGTTTATATGCTTTCTATTTCATGCTTAATATCTCTCTTGATATGCCTGTTTAGGATAATCTTTTGTTGCTAACACTAACGTTTGTTTCTTGTGCTCTTGTGCGTGTTTCCATCAAACAGATTTTCTAATCCTTTTTGCAGAGCATCACTATCATTGTGAAATTATATGGGACCATGGATACAATTGCATTCTATGGTTAACAGTTGATTAGTGTCACCCTATGAGTGATGACTCATATGTTGAGTTGAACCCTTGTGGGAGCCCATTTTTTCCTACATACTTGATATTCACGTAATAGAAACTTGTCCTATACCTGCATAGTGAACAAATAAGGTAGAAAAAATAAGAAGCTGATGAAGCTTCTAATGATTTGTCATTCTGATCTCTTTGATTCTCTTGCTTGATCTAATCTGATCTTCTACATTTGTAGTCTGATGTAAATGTGTATTAGTATATTTATAGAGGAATAAATATCCCAAGCTCTAACACATCTGTCCTTCAACCCCTATAGGTACTTTAGGAGCATGAAGATATGAGGATGCAACTCCAACAAACCAACAGTTCATAGTGTTGGTTTAGAGAAGCTCCCAGTTGATCCCAGTGTTGGTTTAGAGAAGCTCCTAGTTGATCCCATGAATTGATTGATGCCACTGGCAATGATCTGAACCATTGTAATGCCTTGCCTCTAATACTTGTTGCCAATAGTCTAATTGCTACATCCTCATGCGTGATTTGATGAAATCCACACAAGGTAACAATATCTCTTATGTGTTCAACTGTTGTTACCTGATCTTCTCCAGTGAAACAAGGCAATTTTTTCATAGCAACAACTGGAATATCATGATAATTGGCCAAAACCAGAGGGTTACCTTGTTAAACGCCATGAATGGTTGATTCCTTGGCAGATTTTGTGCCATTTCAACCGATTGAACTGGCTGAACTGGTGGTAACGGTTGTACTAGTGGAGTTGGATGCACTACTAGAACTGTTGGTTGATACCTTGCGGGTTGATAACTTGTAGGTATTGATCCTTCTGATTGTTCTCCAAAAAGTGGGCCTGTGAAAGCTGTAACTTCCTTTTAAGTCCTTTAATTTTTAGAATTTACTTGATTTGTAGAACTTGTTGCAGATTGTGGTGCTTTAACCCTCTTGTTCATAGTTGGCAGTTGAACGTGCTTCACAGGATCATATTTTGATCTTGTTTGTCTCATAAGTCGTTAAAAAGAGAACTGATCTGATTTCCTAGATCTTTAGAGTCATTAAGTATCTAGTAATTAACCTCAAAAGGCTAAATGATTGTGGTTCAATACCTCAAACAATAATAGAATAAGCTCCTATTTTAGATTGGAAACCAATCCAAAATTCATGTCCCACTAGGTGTGCCAAAAACTGTTGTCACGAAGGATGCACCCGCTTCTGTCAAGTAAATCAATACCAGTACTTAAGAAATCTTGTGTAACATAAAAACGAATCTCGAGTTGTGGGTGAACTGAAAATGAGAAACAAATCTCTGGCTTATGGGTAGGCTCCCTTTGAATACTTCCTAAAACTAATGATGGCTAGGAAAAGAATGAGAAATGATTTGAAATTCTGAAACTAAAACTATTCTAGGAGGTGATGCATGAAAACTATGATGCTGAAACATGCTAACAACTCACAAAAATATATCAAAATTTTGTTCACACAAAGCAATTATCTTTTCAATCACAAAAATGATTCCTAGAAAGGTTAAGGAGTTAGTAAATTTGGAAGGAAAAACTAGTTTCACAACACAAATTGACTGAAAACCTGCAACACAAACTAAGACTTGTGATTTAGTGAAAAGCAATGATGCATTCACACTAAAGGGATGAAAGCTTCAAGGTTTCAAAATGAAACACAAAATTACTTCTATCAAATCTGTTATGAACATACACAACTACCAAGGCAAACTCATGAATTTCTGCAAATAAATGCAGTCCTTGCAAAACAATATAGAACTGAAAAATGTTGTAAATCTCTCTATATCAATGAATGAGCTACAAATCTCTAAATAAATATGACACTTCGAATTACTGGCAATATGAAAGTTGAAAACCTTAGCACCTTCAAAGCACTGGCATTATGAAACCCCAATAAACATACTACAAACTGGAAACTTGTCCATAAGGACTCAAAACATGCTTGACACAGGCAGTAAGGGTTCAAACAATTGCTTTGAAAATAACCCTAAACTGGTTTTAAAAAATGGCACTGGAAATGAATATTGGAAGCACCTTGCCCAGAAGATATTTTTCATACATTATTGGCATTATTGCCTTCTCTAATATCAATATATAAGTGTTACTTAGTTAGAATGCATATAATCTACATCCAATGTTTCAATGCTAATCATTGTTTGAAATTTGTTCTGCACTGAAATGCTTGTTATTAGTGCCATGATGTCCATTTTTACCACTGTTTCATTGCATTCTAGGAACATTTTTCTTCCTTGAGTTGGTTGTAGTAATTTTTTTTTTCATTATATGTATAAATGTGGAGTATTGCCGTTGTAACCACATCCTTTTGATATATTCTTTTCACTATTTGATCACTTGATGACCTTTCTTTCAATATTCTTGTAGGTACTATCCGTTCTTGATGAATGCAATTTGAAAATGCAAAATGGAGATTGTAAACACACACACATATATGAATTGTTATTATCATCATAATATTGTCCTTGATCATCTATTAGGCTTTTCATTGCGTATTAATGTAGATATTCTGACTCAATGCTTCTTAGTCATATTGTTATTCTGCAAACCTCTTACTTGTTGTGTGACTTTAGTCACTTGTTGACTATTGAGTGCAGTTTATTCATTGTTGTATATATTGCCATTGGATGGAAGTTTATACTATCATTGTGAAATTATATGGGACCATGGATATAATTGCATTCTATGGTTAACAGTTGATTAGTGTCACCCTATGAGTGATGACTCATATGTTGAGTTGAACCCTTGTGGGAGCCCATTTTTTCCTACATACTTGATATTCACGTAATAGAAACTTGTCCTATACCTGCATAGTGAACAAACAAGGTAGAAAAAATAAGAAGCTGATGAAGCTTCTAATGATTTGTCATTCTGATCTCTTTGATTCTCTTGCTTGATCTAATCTGATCTTCTACATTTGTAGTTTGATGTATATGTGTATTAGTATATTTATAGAGGAATAAATATCCCAAGCTCTAACACATCTGTCCTTCAACCCCTATAGGTACTTTAGGAGCATGAAGATATGAGGATGCAACTCCAACAAACCAACTGTTCATAGTGTTGGTTTAGAGAAGCTCCCAGTTGATCCCAGTGTTTGTTTAGAGAAGCTCCCAGTTGATCCCATGAATTGATTGATGCCACTGGCAATGATCTGAACCATTGTAATGCCTTGCCTCTAATACTTGTTGCCAATAGTCTAATTTCTACATCCTCATGCCTGATTTGATGAAATCCACACAAGGTAACAATATCTTTTATGTGTTCAACTGTTGTTACCTGATCTTCTCCAGTGAAACAAGGCAATTTTTTCATAGCAACAATTGGAATATCATGATAATTGGCCAAAAGCAGAGGGTTACCTTGTTAAACGCCATGAATGGTTGATTCCTTGGCAGATTTTGTGCCATTTCAACTAGTTGAACTAGCTGAACTGGTGGTAACGGTTGCACTAGTGGAGTTGGATGCACTGCTAGAACTATTGGTTGATACCTTGCGGGTTGATAACTTGTAGGTATTGATCCTTCTGATTGTTCTCCAAAAAGTGGGCCTGTGAAAGCTGTAACTTCCTTTGAAGTCCTTTAATTTTTAGAATTTACTTGATTTGTAGAACTTGTTGCAGATTGTGGTGCTTTAACCCTCTTGTTCATACTTGGCAGTTGAACGTGCTTCACAGGATCAGGTTTTGATCTTGTTTGTCTCATAAGTCGTTAAAAAGAGAACTGATCTGATTTCCTAGATCTTTAGAGTCGTTAAGTATCTAGTAATTAACCTCAAAAGGCTAAATGATTGTGGTTCAATACCTCAAACAACAATAGAATAAGCTCCTATTTTAGATTGGAAACCAATCCAAAATTCATGTCCCACTAGGTGTGCCAAAAACTGTTGTCACGAAGGATGCACCCGCTTCTGTCAAGTAAATCAATACCAGTACTTAAGAAATCTTGTGTAACATAAAAACGAATCTCGAGTTGTGGGTGAACTGAAAATGAGAAACAAATCTCTGGCTTATGGGTAGGCTCCCTTTGAATACTTCCTAAAACTAATGATGGCTAGGAAAAGAATGAGAAATGATTTGAAATTCTGAAACTAAAACTATTCTAGGAGGTGATGCATGAAAACTATGATGCTGAAACATGCTAACAACTCACAAAAATATATCAAAATTTTGTTCACACAAAGCAATTATCTTTTCAATCACAAAAATGATTCCTAGAAAGGTTAAGGAGTTAGTAAATTTGGAAGGAAAAACTAGTTTCACAACACAAATTGACTGAAAACCTGCAACACAAACTAAGACTTGTGATTTAGTGAAAAGCAATGATGCATTCACACTAAAGGGATGAAAGCTTCAAGGTTTCAAAATGAAACACAAAATTACTTCTATCAAATTTGTTATGAACATACACAACTACCAAGGCAAACTCATGAATTTCTGCAAATAAATGCAGTCCTTGCAAAACAATATAAAACTGAAAAATGTTGTAAATCTCTCTATATCAATGAATGAGCTACAAATCTCTAAATAAATATGACACTTCGAATTACCGGCAATATGAAAGTTGAAAACCTTAGCACCTTCAAAGCACTGGCATTATGAAACCCCAATAAACATACTACAAACTGGAAACTTGTCCATAAGGACTCAAAACATGCTTGACACAGGCAGTAAGGGTTCAAACAATTGCTTTGAAAATAACCCTAAACTGGTTTTAAAAAATGGCACTGGAAATGAATATTGGAAGCACCTTGCCCAGAAGATATTTTTCATACATTATTGGCATTATTGCCTTCTCTAATAACAATATATAAGTGTTACTTAATTAGAATACATATAATCTACATCCAATGTTTCAATGCTAATCATTGTTTGAAATTTGTTCTGCACTGAAATGCTTGTTATTAGTGCCATGATGTCCATTTTTACCACTGTTTCATTGCATTCTAGGAACATTTTTCTTCCTTGAGTTGGTTGTAGTAATTTTTTTTTTCATTATATGTATAAATGTGGAGTATTGCCGTTGTAACCACATCCTTTTGATATATTCTTTTCACTATTTGATCACTTGATGACTTTTCTTTCAATATTCTTGTAGGTACTATCCGTTCTTGATGAATGGAATTTGAAAATGCAAAATGGAGATTGTAAACACACACACATATATGAATTGTTATTATCATCATAATATTGTCCTTGATCATCTATTAGGATTTTCATTGCGTATTGATGTAGATATTCTGACTCAATGCTTCTTAGTCATATTGTTATTTTGCAAACCTCTTACTTGTTGTGTGACTTTAGTCACTTGTTGACTATTGAGTGCAGTTTATTCATTGTTGTATATATTGCCATTGGATGGAAGTTTATACTATCATTGTGAAATTATATGGGACCATGGATACAATTGCATTCTATGGTTAACAGTTGATTAGTGTCACCCTATGAGTGATGACTCATATGTTGAGTTGAACCCTTGTGGGAGCCCATTTTTTCCTACATACTTGATATTCACGTAATAGAAACTTGTCCTATACCTGCATAGTGAACAAACAAGGTAGAAAAAATGAGAAGCTGATGAAGCTTCTAATGATTTGTCATTCTGATCTCTTTGATTCTCTTGCTTGATCTAATCTGATCTTCTACATTTGTAGTCTGATGTATATGTGTATTAGTATATTTATAGAGGAATAAATATCCCAAGCTCTAACACATCTGTCCTTCACCCCCTATAGGTACTTTAAGAGCATGAAGATATGAGGATGCAACTCCAACAAACCAACAGTTCATCATTCAAAGGCAATGACGAATCTTTCTTTCTCTCTCTTTCTATTTATACATGTGCATATCATTCTACTTGTTACACTTTTCCAATCATACCCATGGCTTGTGTGGGTCCTTACACATTTATGTAAATAAAAGAGCTTCTCTCATATGTAGTTTTAAGGTGTACACTATTGAAATACATTGCATTTGAAAATAATGCTTCATGTGTATACTCAAATTTGATAAATGAAATATGATAAAAAATTTGTGTACCTTTCTTTCATTTAATATGCAAGACCGATCATAGGCCTATTAAATTTTGTTGGTTCAAAATTTAGATAACACTTCCATTTCCATAAACAAATTCTCTCCAACAATACTCCAAAAGTGCTGAAAAAAACTGGTCGTGAAACCATCCTATGTAGGGGATTTTTCTAGATTTAGTTGAAAGGCAGCTTTTTTAACCTCCTCCATTCAGGTCTCCTTGTAAACTATAGCATTTTCCTCATCATTTATAAGAGTCAGTATCCTATCTTGTATGTTGTCTCTTTCTATTCTATGATCTTGAGTTTCTCAATTCAAAATTTTACTGAAGAATCTAACAGTCTCTTGGTTGACTTCCTCCACTGATTGGGTCATGCATGCATGTCCTCTTTCTAAATCTCCACTATCCTTTTTTCTGCTTCTATTAGCAATTGATGTCCTATGGAAGAACTTGGTGTTCTTGTCTCCCTCCTTAAGGCATGCTTCCCTTGACTTTTTGTGCAAGTAGCTTTCCTCTCTCGCCATCAACTCAGCTAATTTCTCTTTGATGCTTTTCTCCATTTTAAGTCATCTACGTTCATGCCTCTCTCAATCACTACTTCATTGAGAGCTTCCAAATCTCTCTCCAGCTTTGCTTTCTCTTCAAATATGTTTTTGAAATGTTACTTATTCTATATTTTAAGTCTATTCTTGATGTGATTTATCTTGTTATGGAGTTGAAAAGTTAGGAGTTGTTTCATATCTCGATTTAATTCCACCATTGGCTAATCTAGTCAAATAGTTTTGTATCTCTGAGCCACATATTTTCAAACTTGAATGAACTTCCACCAGGAGGATCCTTTGGGCTGATAGTGAGTTGTACTGGAAAGTGATTTGATCTAGTGTAGGAAAAAGTCACAACTTCATATCAATTAATTTATTCTCCCACTCCTCAAACAAAAAGATGTGATTACTTTCTTTGGGTGAATTCACAATACTGGTTCCCACTTTTTGACCAACTTTGACACTTAGATGAATATTTTGAAAAAAACCTTCACTTTCCGACACTTATAACTTTTAAACTGTTAAGAATTTGAAGATGATGTAAACTAGTGATTTTTAGAATCTTGTTAGTAGATTCTAAATATGTTTTTTTCAAATTTGTTTGAATAAAATTTTATTGATTTTTCCATCTCCCTCAAAAAGTAGTTTTTTACAGCAAACAACATTTTTTAAGAGTGATGTGTATCCCGAAATGCATAATTTTTTTTTTATAAATGATAAAAACTTAATTCTTTTGAATTTTGGTTTGTAACATCAATACCTAGGGCATGCAGTTGGTTTGATAGTGATATGTTGAATATTTTTCATTTTATTAAGTTTTGAAGTTTGAAAAATTATAATTCAGGTATAGGTGTACGTTTGAACACATAACTTGTTCTATTTATATCAAAACTCAATTTTCTTTTTTTTTTAGAAAGAAAACACCAATACCTAGTGGATAGATATTTTTCAGAATTTTTTTGAATTGGTTTACTATTTTTCCCATTGCATTGAACGAAGAAGTTCATGTTCGGTGAAAAACCTACATTCATAAGAAATAAAATAAAAATATATTAATGAAATTAAATATATTAAAAGTTATACTATTTAGAAAGCTTATTTTAAGGACTAAATACCTAAAAAAAAAAACTTTAAATGAATTAATTTGAACCCCCAAAAGCTAATGTAAAATTGATTTTTTATCAGCATTTGATAGATGCAAAGGAGACTCCATTGCAAGTATGATTTAGAAGTAGAGAGGTTCTATCCAAGAAATTTTGATCTAAGAGCCTTTCAATTAATTACTTCAAATGGGACCTCTTTAAGCTTAAATCATTATATTTTCTAAAAAATGTACGATTTCAGCAAAAATCAGGACGTACCAAAAAAGTGGGAACCAACTTTGTGAGTTCACCCCTTTTAATAAATACAAGTGAAGCCTTTCCTCTAATTCATCCATGATATAAAATTTTTGTTCCTTGTGGGTATTTCTCTAAATCTTTTATAATCTACAAACACTTGGAAGTAATTTTTCACTTGAGGTCTACTGAGAAGTGCCCTTGTTTCTCTGAGTTATTTAAGGTTGCATTGAAATCCTCTCCTATGATTCCTTTATTGCTCGCATATTGTTTCAACCTTTCTGTGATGTTGCCCCATAGTTCCCTTTTGGCAATGGTAGGTACCAGCCCATAGATATTTATGATTATAAATTCTTCACTTTTAGACAATACTTTACATCTCATGGCTATACAATTTTGATTCTCTTCCAACAAGGTGAAGGTTTTAGCTAAGGGTTTCCACACTATACCCAATCCCCCTAAGGCTCCATTAGATTCCACAAGCTATATTCCATTGTCTCCAAGCACTCATTCTCTTCTCACTTTCATCTTTTCTCCATTTTGTTTCTTGTATAAAAACTATATCATCCTTGCTATGATCTATTTGATGCTTGACCAAGCACCATATTTTAGGGGAATTGACACTCCTTAGCATTCTAGCTTAAGAGCCTCATTTCTCCTCAAGAAGGATAATCTCCTTCCTGTTTCTCAATTTCCTATATCCTTTAGCGTTAGCACCTATTTCCAACTTAACCTTGTTTGATTTTGGACCTCTAAACATCTTGGGCCCAAAAAATTCCATCCTCCTCCTCAAAGCTCATATCCATATCCGTGTCTGGACTTTCTTCCTTGTCTATTTCTTAGATGAGAGATTCTATTGTAGATTCATACATGGTTAAATCCTTATTGACTTCTCTCTCGAGGAAGTTCAATATTTGTGTATCTTCTTTCCTATTTATGTCTGAACCTTCTATTTTGAGGCACGTCAAACCTTCTTTTTATTGTCCTCAAGATTAGGTCCAACTAGGCATTTAGATCCACAGTGCTCATGACCAATGATTTCAGCCTCGGGACTAGGGCCACATCCATGTACCCCATCAAAAACACCTCTTTGATGATCATTCCAAAATATTCTTCATCATCCTCGCTATCTAGACCTTTGGCCCTCAAATACTCCTTTATCTAGTCACCCCCTTCATTCATCATGATCCCCAAAAACTATTTTAGAAACACCATATTCTTAAGAATGGTTGGTTTATGGTTTGCAAAGACCTCTAGTTTGAAGGTAAAGAGAAATGACATCTTGTACACCTCTTTCCCATGGTGATGAATAACAAAGTAGTCTTGCAGGAGGGTAAGTGCACAAAGATGGGGGACCAAAAATGGGTCTTAAGATGCCTCTTTTTTTTTTTTTTTCTAAAATCAGCAAAGTCTGAACTTGAAAGAGAAATTGAAGATAAGTACACTCAAAAATTTGAAGATGCAATGACAAGAGTTCAAGTTCTTTAAATCTACTTTCTAAACTATTAATTTATTTTGAAAATGGTGGAGATTAAGGGTTTCAAAAAAGGGCACCACATTTATTGGTCCTATTTTTATCAAAAAAACATAACATAGAACCAAATGTGGTGCCCCTAAAATGCTATTTTTTTTTTAGAATTTTCAAAATCGCTTGAAAAACTAGCTAACACCATGTAGTTTATGCTGAATTTTTTGGCTAATTTTTTGATGAATATATGGGTTTTTACAAATTTCCAAAGTAGACACATCTTGAAAAATAGAAATTTGAGTATTCTCTCCCCTAAAATTTGTGAAAACTAATCAAAAATTAGTTTCTAAAAATGTAATTTGTTTCAAAATTTGATGAACGAGTAAAATTCTACGCCCAAAATATGACATGTTGGTTTTTGACAAAAAAATGGACACACTAGAAAAATAAATTAGAGATGATGACCATAACATAATAAAAGTGTGAAAATAATTATATGGCTAGATAGCTAAGAGAGAGCTTAACACTGTCATGGTGTTTTTTTATTGAAAGACGTGCAAACCTGACGGAGAGCACAATACAAAAATGAGAGAAAATTTTGCATGCTTTTAGAAAAACACATCTCAGGCCTGAGAAAGACTTCCAAGCCTTTGGGTTGGATGCCCAAGGCAAATCCAAGCCTAAGGTTTGGTGTTTCCCAAGGAAGTTAATTTGGTAAGCACCAAATATGGTGTATGCCAAATGTATTGCATCAACAATCTCTCTCTCTCTCTCTCTCTCTCTCTAATAAATACTTAAAAAAATAAAACTTCTAAATGAATTCACTTGACCCCCCCAAAAGCTAATGTAAAAGTGATTTTTTATCAGCATTTTGATAGGTGTGAAGGAGACTCCATTGCAGGTATGATTTAGAAACTTAGAGAGGTTCTATCCAAGAATTTTTGATCTAAGAGCCTTTGATCTAACTCTCCTCAATTAATTACTTCAAATAGGACCTCTTAAAGCTTAAATCATTATATTTTTAAAAATATTTATGATTTTAGCAAAAATCAAGATGCACCAAAAAGTGTAACCCATTATTGTGGGATCACTAAGTACAAAGGGAGAGAAGATGAGGGAGACCTAGAAATAAGGGTAGTGAGGGGGATATGTGTAAAGAGAGACAACATAGTAGAGAGTGAAGGGTAGGAAAGAGAGGTAAAGAGGTAGTGTTAGATATTAGGGTTGAGAGGAGAGAGTGGGATAGAGAGAGGTAGAAATGGGATAGAGGAAGAGTGATAGAGAGAGATCTATAGCTTTAGAGTTTGGGGGAGATGAAGACAGTGGCATAGAGAGAGTAAGAGAATGTTGATAGAAGCATGTTGATTACTGAAATTTGACTATCTGAAAATTTAAATGATCATCTAAAACCTAGAATCTACATTATAACTCCTATAGATTTGAAACCACTTTCAAACATCCTACCAATATATACATGAAATATAACTTATACTTAAATATTATATTTCATGTATATATTTTTGTTGGGAGAGAGAGAGTGAAAAAGAGAAAAAATTCCAATGTTAGACATTTGGCTAATGCCAAATTTGGCCCTAGCCAAATGGAAATGTTCTTTTTAAAATGCATTCCCATTTTGCTAGCACCAAATTTGACCCTAGCCAAATGAAAATATACTTTTCAAAATTCATTTCCATTTTGATAGTGCCAAATTTGGTGCTAGCCAAATGGGAATGCACTTTTCAAAATTCATTTCCATTTTGCTAGTGCCGAATTTGGTGCTCGTCTTATTTGGTGTACGCCAAATAGGTTTGGTGTGAACAAACTTAGGTTTGGATTAGCACATGCTAAATATGGTGAGCACCCTATTTGGCATGCACCAAATGGCTAGGTTTAGACAAAAAAATGGGCAACTTTTTAGTCCCCCATCTTGGTGCACTTACCAGAGAGTAAAACCCTCAACTCCTTGTCCACATTGGCATGACTATCTCCAATTCCGCAAGAAAGGATTCTTGGAAGGGCTTTCAACATAACAACTTCACCCCATCTTTTGACTCCTCCATCCTCAACACTATTGCCAAAAACATGGCATAAGCATCTGTGTTGACTCGATACTTGTGGCGAGAATTCATAAATTCCTCCCCCAATATTTCCCTGACTGCATGAATAACCAGGCCATGTGAGTTCTTGAGAATGGCCTTGAGCCTTTTCTTTGTCACCTCCGCTAAATAAGACATTTGCCTTTTGTTAGAAATTAATTTGATAGGAGTGTCCATATTAAGCTCAAATATCTCTGCATACCAAGACAAGGTTAATGAGACACTAAGAGTCGCTGAAGAAAATAAATAGGAATTAGCAACTTGTCCATCGAGCATCAATGCCATCCTCACCTACTAAATGATATCATGGTTTCATCACTGAGAATCAACTCAAATCATCATGAATTTGCAGCGGATCATGGAATCTAAGTTTTCAAAATGAGAGTTTCCATCTTACAAATATTTTTGTCTACCCCCACTAGGTCCATCATCCAATGACATTGTAGGTGACAAACACGTTATCAATATTCATACATGTAACACCCATAGGTGAGCTGTCATTATTAAGTTCCATTAGGATAGTTTTGTACCATACAATAGTTAACTTTTTATTTCAAATAGTCCATTGAGAGTATGTGATAATAGAGAGTAATATCTCAAATTTATTGATTTTAATATGTATATAGAGAATTAGTTATAGTTTAATAAGTACAAAATTCATTCATATACATTTGTATGCATATTCTTCAAATATCCCATTAATTTCATTAAAAAAAATCAATTGCTGGAGAAAATTTTAATTCTAATTAAAAATATTAGAAACTTATGAAAGGATTAAAAATGTAGATGTGATATTAAATTTGAAGTTTATTTTATTTACTTACTTTTGTACAAATTTAAATTTAAGATCATTATTAAAATTTTGAAAACTTAGGTTTGTTTTATTTAACTACTATTCCCCAAATTTGTTATGTTTTTTATAAGAAGCACTAAAAAAATCATTATACTCTATTTCCAAATATTTTTGCTTAATAGATGTTATTTGGAAAATAGCTATAGAAATCATTTATTGTTATTTTAAGAAAAGTAACTTTCACATACTTTCATTTAGTAAACTTTTGTATCCCTCGCATTATTGCACTTTTATTTCTAGAGTCATGGTGTATGAATCTATAGTTTGATGTAAACTAAATAAAGTGAATTTAAAATTATCCTCTTCTCATATATTTATGATTTTAAATTGAGGTGATGATATGTAATCTATAAATATAATGTATTTTATAATATAAACATAAATCCTTACTATAATTCTTTGGACTATGGTTTTATATTCATTTTCATGAAACTTATAAATAGGTTTCAAATAGGTTAAATTTTTTAGGATTACTATCAAAATCATAAAATTAGATCCAAATAACCCATTGGCTTTTTCATCTGATATTCTAGATATGTTACTTTCTATTTGGTATGCTAATTGATGGATATATATGATTAAGACATCATATTTAATAGTTAGAAATTCAACATTAAGGATACAATTGTTTCATACTAGAAGCATTGGGAGTGGAAGAAGCTCCTTATACTATTCATGTGAAAAACATATATATTGTATAGATGTTCTGGATTATATCTTATGATGGAATGATGGACTACACAATTTGTGTTGTACAGGAGTAGTAAACAATATATATTTTGTAAGGTATCATCTAGTTAATCATGTAGAGTGGTATGAAACTATCCATAAAGATGATTTGTAGGGTCTTCAACTAAATCAAAACAATATTGTCATAACAACAAATGAATACATAAATTATCTCATGGATCTAGATTATTATGATTGCCAAGGGTTCAAGTGATTGACAGTATATTGCATTAATTTTTTTCTTGGATCTTATGTAAACAACCTTTAGGAAGACTATTAGCATATGTTATGAGTGTTGTATTAAAGAATGAAAAAGGATGACCATAAGAAATCTTGGTAAACTCTTATATTTGTCCATTTCATAATATTATTGTAAATATTACACAAATTTATCTATTTACAACTTCATTTTAGCAGCCCTGTAATCTTCATATGCTCCACATTTTTTTAAAGATCATTTCCATAGAGTTTATATAATCATACAAAAAAAAACTGACTTGTAAATAAACATACTATAATTATACCTTGATTTAATTATAAAACATTAAATAAAATAAAAATTTCCCTTTCACACTATTTCATATAGCATCTTTTTCCTTCATTAACACATTTCACACTACACCTGATCATGATACAACTGCAAATTTAATTTAATATTATATAAAATAAAAAACTCTATTATTTTGACTGTATTTAAACAAATAAATCAATCTTATGATGAAAAATTTCCCTTTCACACTATTTCATATAGAAGCTTTTTCCTTCATAATATTAACACATTTCACACTACACCTGATCATGATACAACTGCAAATTTAATTTAATATTATATAAAATAAAAAACTCTATTATTTTGACTGTATTTAAACAAATAAATCAATCTTATGATAAAAATTTCCCTTTCACAGAGTTTCATACTATTAAGCAATAGTTTTTCTAATTATAATATTAATGCATTTGATGTTACACCCCACATGATACAACTACTATATGATAATATACAAATGAATTGTTTTGAGTATGCTTAAAATAGGAGCTTTCTGCCTTGACCCCTTAATGTTTAAAGAATTGCAGGAAAGAGATTGCCATCACTCTCTTATAAACCTTCTAAAATGCAGATTTCTTTTAATAACAGTTGTCTGCCGTCCACCTTGATAGATTTCAACAAAGATGTATTATTTAGTGTGAATGAGAATCCTGTTTAAGCAGGGACTAGGTTGTGTTGTACAAACATTAAAAACCTCTCTGCCATAACCAGAGTGCCGAGCTTAGCAGAGAGAGGAATCCAAACAGTTCCACTACAATATGTTAGGAATTCAGGAGAGGAGATCTTCAATAATATTAATTCTTCTCATGCACAGGACGTCCAGATTCCAATCATTGACTTGCATGGCTTAATAGTAGTGTAGATGCAATTTCAAGCGCTGCAGATAAGTAGGGTTTTTTTCAGATTGTTAAAATGGAATTCCTGAGTCTCTTATTGCTCGAGTACAAGCTGTGGGGAAGGCCTTCTTTGAGCTTCCTATGGAAGAAAAGGAAGTGTATAAAAGTGAAGGAGGAGGGAACCATATTGGGTATGGCACCAAACTAGGAACTTCGGCTGATGCTAAATTAGACTGGAGGGATTCCTATTATAATATTGTGTGGCCTGTTTCGAAGAAAGTCATGAGCAAGTGGCCCAAACAGCCTTCCGATTTCACGTTGAGTAGTACTCTGTTGTTCATATGCATGTTTATAATCAATCATTTGTTGTTAGTATTAGATTCGATTGTGTTGAAGTTTTTACATCAATGTTTCAAATTATGGGGATGATAAAGAGTTAGAGGATTCGATTGTGTTAAACTTTTTGCATCAACATTTTGGATCACAAGTTCCATGATCTGTCATTATGATAATAGAGAGTTAGAGGATTGGACTATATTGGAGGTTTATGCATCAATATTTCAGATCATACTCCATGATCTATCGTCAGGATAATAAAAAGATACAGAATTTGATTGTGTTGGAGTTTTGAAATTAATGGTTTGGATCATACTCCATGATTTATCACTATAATAATAGAGAGCTAGAGGAGAAGTAATGATGAATCAAAAAGTGTGATCTGAAACATTGATGCAAAATCTCTAATAAAATTCATTTGAATAACAGAGAGCTAGAGGGTTTGATTGTGTCGAAGTTTTTGCATCAACAGTTCAGATCACACTCCACAATCAATTGTTAGGATAATAGAAAGCTAGAGGATTTGATTCTGTTGGAGTTTTTGCATCATGACTTTGGATCACACTGTATGATCCATTGTTAAGATAATTAGAAAAGTAATGATGAATGAAAGAGTGATCTAAAATATTGATGTAGAAACTCCCAACACAATCAAATCTAGAAATTACAACAAACTACAAGATTATTCTGATCTTTTGATCCGCTTGTGAGTTGTTTTACAGGGAAGTGATGGATGAATACAGCAAAAAGATTTGCAAATTGTGGGAAGTTCTGATGCAGCCACTATGTGGCGGCCTTGGTTTGGCTAATGAAAATGCTCTTCATGAGGCATTGGGTGGAGAGAGGAAGGAGATTCACTTCACCATAAACTACTACCCTCCCTGCCCTCAGCCAGAACAGGTGTTGGGCATCTCAGCTCACTCTGATGTGGATGCACTCACAATTCTCCTTCAGGACCAAACCCCAGGCCTGCAAATTCTCAAGGGCGATGCATGGCTTGAAGTTCCCTGCATCCCAGGTGCTCTTGTTGTCAATATTGGTGATCAAATTGAGGTCAACACTCTCATATTATCTGTAGACATAGATATTTGAATTTTAGGCTTAACTTTTGTTCTTTCAGTTTAACGTCTCCTACATAGATATTTTCACAGACCATCTTAATGATTAAGAATTTTAGGTTTAACTTGTGTTCTTTTAGTTTATCGTCTTCTACATAGATATTTGTACAGACCATCTTAATGATTAAGAATTTTAGGTTTAATTTTTGTTCTCTTAGTTTAACGTCACTGTTATTTTTGCAAGGCAGATATTGAGCAATGGAAAATACAAAAGCATTGAGCATAGGAGTTTTGTTCATAAAAATTGTGTGAGGATGTCATGGCCCATGTTCTGTACTCCGTCTCAAAATATAATCATCTCACCTCTCAAAGAATTGATAAGTAAAGAGAATCCTCCGTTGTATGCAGCATCGTCTTACCAAGAGTATCTGGAGCAGTTTTTCTCCAAAGGATTGATTGGCAAGGATCAAATCAATGAACTCAAATATTCATCTGCATAGGAATCGATTTAAGATCTTTTCTTGTAGAGGGACGTGTGTTTTCTCTTTCCTTCTTCCATATCGAATAAATGATTTTTTACTCAGTCTTTCTTGTTCGATCAGAGTCTATCGTCCTTGTATATGAGATGATTAAATAATGCCAAATATAGTGATAAATTATTATTGGTATGGATTTATTTTCTTTGATATTTTAAGATCAAATATTAGTATATATTATATATTAATAATGCTCTTGAAGATGTTTGCAAATACAAATTCTTAATTTAGTGTATGATTGAGATAATAGTTGTTTAATGGAAAAGTTGATTTCAGATATAATTTAAAATTTTAAAAGAGTGTAGATGAAGTTATAACATGGTCTAGATTAAAGGATAGGGGTGCATCTATGATATAGTTTTAGGTGTAAAACTGTTGTAAGGGATGATAAATTTGGACTCTTGGAAACTATTGATGGTTGGTAAATGAGTATATGACTAAGCATCAGAGTAGATGAATCGAGACTATAAATATGTCGTCTAAAATTACTTTTATTAATATTTAATTAATTTAAGCCTATCCACATAATTTAATTGTGTTGGTCCCTTTCTTCTTAAAATTAATTAAATCAAATTTAATTAATTTTATCATAATAGCCCTTAATTAATTTATCAAAATTAATTATTCCTCATTCTTCATAAGTCACCTCAATCATTATTTCTTCTAAATTTCTATTAGTTAATTAACTTCAATCATGTGATTCCTACAAATCACATTCCTAATCCCATCATTTAGCCTAATTAACAAGAAATGCCTTTATGGCACATCTCTTGGATCCCACTCCTTGTCCTCTCAATCCTCTCCCACTCTTTCTTTCAATCCTTTTCCTTCATTTCAAAATCAATCTTGGCTCTTCATTTTGGCCTCCTCCAAACAATAAATTGGAGTCTCCTCTGCTCACAATCATCCACTTCTATCATATTCTTATGTTGTCTATTTGAGGATGAAAATCCTCCATCATACCCTCATAATGCCAAATTCATATCCCATCTAAGCCATATCCATCTCATCCACACTTATCCTTTAATCCAATCCAATCCAATCTTGTTGTGTAGTGGAGAGAAATCCACAATCAATCATCCAAGTTGAAAATCAAGTGGAGCAACAAGGGCGCCTCTAGTTCGTCAAGCTCAATCAGAGGAAGAAGTGAAGAACTAAGGTATAATGGTTGTTTTGTTTATTTGAATGCACTTTTTTGTGTTTTATTTGGTTTATATACTAACCATTAGACCTTTAGATTTCCCCCTCTTCATTCTGGCACGCCCAGTAGAATCCACGTCCCTTAATTCTAATATTTTTTTGTGTTTTTGTGAAGTTTTAGTTGCAAGTTCCGGTTCGGTGTCTGGGACTACACATCGACATCTTTGTGTTGTTGTTTCGGCATCTCCGCCTAGCTACATCAGTGTCTACATTTAAATTTGAATTCTCCTACTCACTTTTCTTTATATTTCCTGAATCGACGTTCGTGTTTTTAAACGCATTAGTGTCTCTACCCTGATTTGAGAGCTAATCAACCATTAGTTTTTTGTTTTTGTTTTCATCTGCTCAAGCAATCTAAAAAGTACAAAAACATTAAAAAATTTGAATTAAAAAGAACAAAAACAAGTAGATAGGCGAATTTCACTTCTTTTACAATAAAAAATTATTCAGGAAATTAGTTTTTTTAGTAGGTTAGACAAAAAATTTAGGCATCTACGCTTCAACATTTGCACAAATGATTAGCATCTATGCCTGGTTCAGTGTCTCCGCTGGGCACATTTTCCCACTTAGATTCAAATTTCAAATTTTTAGTTTTATGCTAGTTAATGTTTTTCTGCAACTTCCTATTTCGGCATTTGCGCGGACGATTAATGTATTCAGAGTCTCCGCAAGTGAATTTTCCTACCCAAAATTCAAATAAAAAAATTTAAAAATTATTTCCCCCTTTCTATTTTTGTTTTTTTAGAGTCAAGCCCTACTTCAGCGCCCGCACAGACGTTTAATGTCTGTGCAAACATTCGACGTTTGCGCCGAGGCAGTTTGGGTTTTGTGTTACTAGTCATAATCTGAGTTTTTGCAGGTTTTATTCATAAGTCCAAGACAATTTTTAGACTACTAACTTATTTTTGCAGCACATTATTTTAAGACCATCTCTTTCCTACTAATTTAGTTTGCTTTCATTGTACCTAGCTTAGAAAGCATTTTTCATATGGGACTAAAAAGAACTCGTGTCTTCCATGTTTGGTGCGCTTCCACATGTGTAGGGTGGACCTACCGTCACATCTATTTTCCTCTCCCCTCACCTTTGCGGGCCTTGGGTGATGACAAAGGTGTTTGACAACACTCGATTTTTCTTTTTGTAGTTGAGGGCTATTCTTGATTGGGGATTTCATCACCTCACAAGGGTATCCTGAATTGGGACATGTCAGGGATATCAACTCTCCCAACATGATCTTGAGCGGTGTCTTTCGAGCTGCTATATGAAAACCCAGTCAAACGACATGAGTGTCGGCTCTATGATTAATAATTTTAGGTTTTATTTTTGTTCTTTTAGTTTAATGTCTCCTACATAGATATTTCCACAGGCCATCTTAATTATTAAGCATTTTAGGTTCAACTTTTGTTCTCTTATTTTAACATCTCCTTAAGAGTGTGTTGTAATTTTTGCAAGGCAGAAATTGAGCAACGCAAAATACAAGAGCATTGAGCATAGGAGTTTTGTTCATAAAAATTATGTGAGGATGTCATGACCCATGTTTTGTACTCTGTCTCAAAATTTAATCATCTCACCTCTCAGAGAATTGATAAGTGAAGAGAATCCTCTATTGTATGTAGCATCATCTTACCGAGAGTACTTGGAGTAGTTTTTCACCAAAGGATTGATTGACAAGGATCGTATCAATGAACTCAAATATTCATCTACATAGGAATTGAATTAAGATCTTTTCTTCTATCCAAGGGACGTGGGTTTTCTCTTTCCTTATTTCTCTTGCTTAAGTAAATAAGGAGATTCAATAAATTATTTCTTAGAAGTTGTAGCATGGTCTAGATCAAAGAATACGGGCGCATCTAATATAATATAGTTTTAGGTGTGAGAATGTTGTAAGGGATGATCAATTTAAACTATTGAGAAATAGATTGGTTGTAGGTATATGAGTCTATGATTAAGTATTAGAGTGGCAATGAATCTAGACTAGGAATATGTCTTTATGTCATACATGCAAATGACATAAAATAAAGATGTAAAAGTGTAGTACGTTCACTTTATCATGTACATTGGTGTGAACATTAAAATGCATGAATAATGAATTATTATGTATTTTATGATAATTTATAACTAAAAAAAAGTAAATATCTTCATATACATTTAGTTAGAAACTTTCTTTTTTTTTCTTTCTTTCCATTATTATAATGTTGCCAAAATAATATTAAGAAAATAGATTATTTATGATATATAAAAAGTAATAGATATTATTGAATAGTAATGTGTGGTTTTTGATTAGCAATTCAAAGTAAGATATAGAATTTAATAAACCAACTAATAAATCCAAGATATACTTTATGAATGATACCTCATAATTTTATATGTACTCGAAAAACAACAGCATCATCCATACATATGTAAACAATAATTAATTCACATAAACTAAATTATCTTCTATATGCCATAAATGTTAAAAGAAAAAATTAGCAAGGGTGCAAAGGCTAGTGTAAATGAAATTGAAGGCGATTGGGAAAGTGTAACTAAGTTAGTTCCCATGATATATTTAAGAATTAAGCCATGTAAAGATTAATTTTAGATTAAAACATGGGGATGATATTAAGTATGTGATGAAGGAATGAAACCACGTAAAACTTTGAATGAAATGGAGAATACTATTCACCTATGAATTATTATATATCTAATCTAAGTAGAGGTGAAAATAGTACAAGAAAATATATATCTATGTGGTATCCCTCATCTAATTTAAATGATATGATCGTTAAATATTATAAAATGGGAGATAAATGTATTTTCTCTTAGTTTGTTGATAATTAGTTATAGGAAATGGCATGTTTAGTGTAATCATGTAAGATCAAGGTAAATGTAGTTGTGTGTAATATGATCACATAGATATAATATTTTTAATGTCATGGAAGAGTGATAGGATAAATATGTGATTCAATCTTTGGCTTAATTCAGTAATGCAAATCAACATTTTGAAAAAAGTTCATTTTTCTTTTTAGAAGATCTAGACGCATGTAATGATATTAATCCTTTATCAATGATATTTATTATAGATTAATTTAATGTTGATGTATGAATGTGTTTTATTTTTGTATGTAAACGAATGTATATATATATATTGGAACAAAATTTAAAAGATAATTCCTAAAGTCGAGGAATAAAAAATAATCCAGAACACCTTAGATCATGTACATTGAAAATGACTTGAAAATAGACTATTCAAAAATTAGGGGTGTCCTACATTAGTCATGTATGTGAAATACTGTGATGTCTTGCATCATGAAAGTAATTAAACACATAGGTGAGAGAAAGAAGAATATAATAACTTCACATGTAAAAATGATGAAGATTAATATTGTTGATAGGTTCATTAAGGTTGACCATCTAACAAAGATAGAAAATAATAAATTGAGTCATATGTTGGATCCCAAATCAACAGATCCCTAAACCCTAGAGATTTATCCACTTCTCATCTATAAACTCAGGGTTGGATTTGGCCAACGAATGAGATTCAGCCATGAGACTGAAATCTCTTGCACTTCTGGCTCTGTAAGACCAAGGTGGGTAGGCCTAAGAACAGATATCCTAATGTGTTTCTGCCAAGGAAAGTGTATGAAACTGAGATTTTGGCTACTATCCTAGCTTGTCAACTATCACTTAGCACTTGGGATGATTTTTCTACATTAACCCTACTCCTAAAAACTGAAAAATAAAAGAGTCTTCGAAAATTGAAATGATTATGAAAATAAACATTAACCAGTGCCCTCATTTACTGGGCAATAGAGTCTACTTTCAGAATAAAGCTTTTCACCCAAATAGTTTAAACTGCAACCAAAGAGATCTATGCATTAATGCATTACACCAATACCCATCAGCTTAGTTCTTCCTACTAGACTTATAAATCTTGCATGCAAGAGATAGCATTCATCATTCTACTCAAGCACTTTAATCTCTTCCTTGAAGCGAAGAAAAAATAGAATGATCACCAGACTTGCTGGGACAAAAAATACAATCCTTGATTGTCTATTTCATATATAACACTACTACGTATTGGAGACAGTAGCAAGAAAAACCAGTATTCTTTACTTGCTCTATTGATTACAACTATTTGAAGCATAAAACATTTACAATTTGAAAATATTTCTAACTACATTAACCTTGCATTGTACATAGCACACTCATGAAGCAAAAATTCTGAAGAAAAACTTCTAAGACCTACTTCTAAAAACTAACTAACTACTCACTACTCCTTCTTGAGAATGAAAGAAGAATACAACAAAAAAGATGCAAGGTAAAACCCTAAAGAAACCCTAAGATGCATCTCATTGGTCCACATATTTTCTATAATTTTTAATTCCCTCCTCAAGATCTGCACCTTATCACCTTGGAATTTGCAAGATTAAAAAATATGTATATTTTCCATTTGCTTTCCTTAGTCTACCATGAGCCTTCTGAAGATCTTTCAAAATCTGGAAAATCTCCTTCAAGCAACTTTTCAAAATAAAAAATCTACACCATTTTCCAGAATCTGCTATTTTTAGCAAGTTGTCTTTTCCAACTCAGACCACTTTTCCTCTCAATCCCCAAAACTGAAAAAATACCCCCTTTTGGATTGCAAAAAATATGACTCTCCCTGCATTTTTCCCTTTGGGTTAGAAAATAGAAAATCCTCCCCCTGCTGGACATGACACGTCTTTTTCATCTCTGCACATTTACCTCTTACAGAAAAATACACTTCCCCCTATGTAAGTATGCTTTTACTGAGAATATTCCCTTTGATCAAAGCCTATGTAGAAAATTAATCTCTTCCCCTTACTAAGATGCATTCACCCTTGAGTAAAAATATTTCACATTCATTGAAAAATCAGTTAATCTTTGAATGACCTTTCACCACACACTTCCAGGGTAAAAATTTAATGGGGAATTCATCACAACTACATTTTATGGGATGATTTTACTTTTCCCTCTCAAGTTTTACCTAGCTCCGTGGACGTGAAAACCATTGATGTGTTGCACACTCTCCAAATAATACATTTTACTCAAATGAAAATGTAATAATATTACTTCACATTCCCCTTTTTTATCACAGAAATATTTTTGGATAAAATTACACCTTTGACATAATTTTTAACACCTTCCATTCACTTTTGACTCATGCAATGGGAAAAAAAAATGCAGTAAAAATTGTGAATTCACTACCTCCTTCATTGATCTTGACTGCCTATATTCCAACTACAAATGGTCCACACTAGGCGACTATCATAGCCCCAATTACCTACACATAGCTCTCAGCAAATCCAGTTCATAATAGATCTTGGAGTCATAGTGGCGAGGCCGACCATCAAGTCTGCACATAACGCCACTTTTGGTAGCTCCCTCTACTTAATGTAATCAACTTCTCCCCTTATGTCATTCTCCTGTGCATAAGTCTCATGCGAGCTTTTGTTGTTTGCATTGCGCCTAGACTTATTCACCACAATCCTGGCACATTGTATTAGGTCCCCTTTTGTACTTGTTTTACATTTTCTTCCATATCAATACGTGCCCTATGCTCAAGCTTCATTGCAAGTCTTCACATTATTCACACCCACGCAACCATTGCTCTTCCCTCTTCTGCATTTTGTCCACAATGAGATTGCACTTTGCATCGATCTCCCTTTCTACGTCCAACCTGCAGATTCTGCCATGTTCTGGGAAATACATACATTCAGCCACATTCAAATTTCTATGCCACACTCCATGCCATGTTGCGGAATAGACCACATAGGAACCATTCGAACCAGCAACAATTAATCATTTGCAATGGCATATGATTACCACATGCTTATGTGCGTTGCAGGGACAACACGATCCATAGAATCCATTACAGATAGATTGCAATACAAAGAATCTAGGGCATCAAACAGATCATCATTAAGACATCTGAGGCAAAAGATATTAACCTCTAAAGTTGCCTACTTAGGATTTTCTGAATCTGCACTTCTTAAAACAACCTGAGTACCATTCAAAGCCTAATTGGTAAAAATATCAAATCTTCGGCTCAAGAGCCGCCACTTGGAACACTAGTAGATGTGGGTATCCTGAGTGAGTGTGAAAGAGGGTTTAACCTAATTAGGTCACATGTGCAAAATATTAACCCTCAAAGTTGACTCCTCTGAAAACCTTAAACATACTGCCTGTTAAACCTAGCAAAAGTGCATCTGGAGCGTGCTTTGAAAACTGATCAAATAAGGGACTAGGGGGCTACAAACTAGGAATGTGGTCAATAGTTTTATAGGAAATCATGGGGTACAACCACCTTTATGTGCAGGTCAACTAGGTGTGAAATAAAAATTCACAAAGGGAGCACCAAACTGCTGTTTGACACAGTCTTGTTTGCAAAACTGAACTTTTGCAACTGGAATCAACTTTGAAAACCTGTCAAACGAATTCGTTGGGGCACACCAACTAGCATGGGGCTTCAAAAAATAGTAGAGAATCATGGGAAAATCTCAATTAGGCTTGACAATCATCTGACACAAATATATAAATACTCAAAGAAGGCTACTTAGAAAAGTGAAAAAGGTGCAAAATGCAGACCTAACTTTAGGACCTCTGAGGGAGACTTCAAATACTCATCAAAACTAATCATAGGAAGCTGCAAATGGATAGACAACATCTTTGTAAGTTTCTCAACCATTTCCCAAGATGATTTTTCATGACATTTCACTAGTGTAAATATGTAGGCTCCCAAAATGTGCTACTTGAGCTAATTGTGCAGGGTGCATTCTGAGTGGAAAATTTAAAATTTCAAACCCGGGCCTTCAAAATTTGACAAATTTTTTGAAGTCCCAATAGTGGGATGCATGCCGCTTGCGGGCATGGCAAGATTCCAAATCTCTAGGGAGCAGTCCGTGTGCCTACTCCATTGGGCGCATAGTCAAAAAAGGTCCTCTCTACCCAAAATTGATGTGGTTTGGTCTTGAAATAATGTGTGGTGGCCCAAGGTCACCAAAAACACAAGGCGTTTTCTTTCCTCTATCATATATATTGGATTTTCACTTGACTTCACCAAGGCCAATCTGATGATATAGTTCGAATGCCACTGATCAATCATGTTGAAATCTCTCATCCAACTACCAAATTAAATACTATAAGTGCACTCATCGTTATTGAACTTTTGAAAATCGTGCACAAACTAAAAAATCCTGATCATCATGTGATAAGAATATATTGTGATCCTCAAATAATGCATCTTCATGTTGATCACAAAACTCATGATGACTGAAATCAATGTCACACCTCATAAAACTTTCTTCCAACTAAAAAGGAAAAACTCACATTTTTCTACACACTTGGCATCATAGGCATCATTCAGATCATTAGTTTGCATGGGAGAGATTCGGATTTGAGAAGAACCTCCTTGCGGACCACACATACCATGCAAACCAGTGATAAGAAAAGAGAAAGAATCACCCATGATCCTTTCAGATAACTGCAATCCATAAAGCTGATAAGAATCTTCAGCCTCTAATTATGAATCCCATTTGATGCTACTTGCATCAGCAACTTGTCTGCATGTTGGATCAACACTCATTTTTCCATGACCCAGCATAAGCATGCACCTTGTCTTTATTGTTGTAATCTGATTTCAGACTAATGTCTGATTTCTCTTCCACATGAAGTTCATCATCATAATGTTCATCTTCATAAAAAAGGATGCCTTCACACAAATACAAACTTAAATCCCCTTCATTGAGATCACCCTTGCTTGGAAAATCATTTTCATCATCTATGCATGTGTCATCAAAATAAAATTCTAAGTTTTTGTCAGCATGCACACACTCAGTATCAACATATAAATCATAGTCATATTAAAAAAATTCCATGCCCTCAAGCTCTTTGTCTTCTTGCATGTTAGCTGGTTTGTGCATAGGAAAAAAATTGACAATGGGTGCATTACACTTTGCATCATAAGAGACAACAGGTCACTGTCAAAAAACAAATCAGCAGGGTGCATAGATTCATTACTCTTTCCATGTGCATACCTCGGGTACTCTGCTGTTGGCAAGTCTAAGATCCCTTCACTGATGATCAAACAAGTGTCCTCTTGTTCATTCATATGTTCCATATTGTTGTCCTCTAAGTCTCTACCATGGTTATAGGCATCAACTTCACTATCATCCTTGCAACCTGAACACTCAGTTGATTCACATGAACATGTGTTTGTCTCAATATGGGAGATTGAATCTCCAACAACCTTCTCAAAATCACTGTCACCATCTAGAAGAAAGTGTTGATCCTCATGGCATTCATCTTCAACTTCATTAAGACTGTCATAACATTCATTTTCAGGTGCATTCTCTTCCTCTATTTGTTGTTCACAAACATTTTCTTCTTCATGTTGATAATGCATTTCCTCTTCAATAATGCAAGGAGTATCATCACTAACTTGTGCATCATATTTTTTCTCAAACTCCTCACTATCAGTTGTTTAATGGAAAAGTTGATTTTAGATATAATTTAAAATTTTAAAAAAGAGTGGATGAAGTTATAACATGGTCTAGATCAAAGAATAGGGGTGCATCTATGATATAGTTTTAGGTGTGAAACTGTTGTAAGGGATGATAAATTTAGACTTTTGGAAACTATTGATGGTTGGTAAATGAGTATATGACTAAGCATCACAGCAGCTGAATCAAGACTATAAATATTTATTTATGGCATGCATGCAAAGTGGTATAAAAAAAGATGTTAAATTTTAGGACATGCACTTTACCATAGACGTCTAAAATTAATTAAATTAATATTTAATTAATTTAATCTTGTCCACATAATTTAATTGTGTTGGTCCCTTTCTTCTTAAAAATTAATTAAATCAAATTTAATTAATTTTATCACTATAGCCCTTATAATTAATTAACCAAAATTAATTATTCTGCATTCTTCATAAGTCACCTTGGTCATTATTTCTTCTAAATCTCTATTATTTTATTAACTTCAATCATGTGATTCCTACAAATCACCTTCCTAATCCTATCATTTAGCCTAATTAATTCCTCTATATAATTATGCTTATCATTATTCCTCAATTTTATATTCTCCTAACTTGCCCACTTGCACTATAATCCTCCATTAAGCCACCTAATCAATCCCCTTAATCATTTTCACATCCCTAATCACCTTGATTAGGGATGAGTCAACCCTTTGCCATAAATTATGGTTTTCCCATCTCATCCTCCAATCTTGAATGCTACCCATTTTGATCCTTTCAAATTCTTTGAATCTCCCCATGCGTTCTCTTGGGGAAAGAAATTTTTAATTCCTTTTTTCTCATTTAGTCTTCCCACACATACTCTATTTTGGAATTTTTAATTCCTCCTCCCTTCCCCCAGAGAATTTTATATTCCTTTTCTCTTCCAAGTGTACTTGGAAAACTCTTCCCAATGTACTTAAGAGGTGTGGAGACAAGAAATGCCTTTATGGCACATCTCTTGGATCCCACTCCTTGTCCTCTCAATCCTCTCCCACTCTTTCCTTCAATCCTTTCCCTTCATTTTAGAATCAATCTTGGCCCTTCATTTTGGCCTCCTCCAAACTATAAATCGGAATCTCCTCTTCTCACAAATAATACACTTCCATCATATTCTTATGATGTCTATTTGAGGATGAAAATCCTCCATCATACCCACATAATGCCAAATTCATATCCCATCTGAGACATATCCATCTCATCCACACATATCTTTTAATCCAATCCAATCTTGTTCTGTAGCGAAGAGAAATCTACAATCAATATTCCAAGTTGAAAATCAAGTGGAGCAACAAGGGCGCCTCTACTTCATCAAGCTCAATTGGAGGAAGAAGTGAAGAACTAAGGTATAATGGTTATTTTGTGTATTTGAATACATTTTATTGTGTTTTATTTGGTTTATATACTAACCATTAGGCCTTTCTATTTTCCCCTCTTCATTCTGGCACACCCAGTGGGACCCACGTCTCTTTATTCTAATATTTTTTTGTGTTTTTGTGAAGTTTTAGTTGCAAGTTCCGGTTCGGCGTCTGGGACTGCACATTGACATCTTTGTGTCATTGTTTCGGCATCTCAGCCTAGCTATATCAGTGTCTGCATTTAAGTTTGAATTCTCTTGCTCTCTTTTCGTTATATTTCTTGAATCGACGTCTATGTTTATAAACGCATCAGCGTCTCTGCCCTGAGTTGAGAGCTAATCAACCTTTAATTTTCTGTTATTTTCATTTGCTCAAACAATCTAAAAGGTACAAAAACATTTAAAAATTTGAATTAAAAAGAACAAAAACAAGTAGATAAGCGAATTTCACTTCTTTAACAACAAAAAATTAATCAGCAAATTAGTTTTTTTAGTAGGTTAGACAAAAAATTTAGGCATCTATGCTTCAACATCTGCATTGACGATTAGCGTCTGCGCTTGGTTTGGCATCTCTGTTGGGCCCATTTTCCCACTTAGATTCAAATTTCAAATTTTCAATTTTATGTTAGTTAATGTTTTTTTGCAGCTTCCTATTTCGACATTTGTGCAGATGATTAATCTATTCAGAGTCCCCGCAAGTGAATTTTCCTACCCAAAATTCAAATTTAAAAATTTAAAAATTATTTCCCACTTTTTGTTTTTTTTTGTTTAGAGTCAAGCCCTACTATAGCGGCTACACTGACGTTCAACGTCTACGTAGACATTCGACATTTGTGCCGAGGCAGTTAGGGTTTTGTTTTACTAATCATAATATGAGTTTTTGTAGGTTTTATTCACAAGTCCAAGACAATTTTTAGACTACTAACTTGTTTTTGCAGGACGTTAGTTGAAGACCATATTTTTCCCACTAATTTAGTTTGCTTTCATTGTACCTAGCTTAGAAAGCATCTTTCATGTGGGACTAAAAAGTACTTGTGTCTTCCATGTTTGGTGTGCTTGCACATGTGTAGGGTGGACCCACCATCACATCTATTTTCCTCTCCCCTCACCTTTGCAGACCTTGGGTGATGACAAAGGTGATTGACAACACTTGATTTTTCTTTTTGTAGTTGAGGGCTATTCTTGATTGGGGATTTCATCACCTCACAAGGGTATCCCAAATTGGGACATGTCGGGGATATCGACTCTCCCAGCATGATCTCGAGTGGTGTCTTTCGAGCCGCTATATGAAAACCTGGTCAAACGACAAGAGTGCCAACTCGATGATTAAGAATTTTTAGGTTTTATTTTTGTTCTTTTAGTTTAACGTCTCCTACATAGATATTTCCACAAACCATCTAAATTATTAAGCATTTTAGGTTCAACTTTTGTTCTCTTAGTTTAACGTCTCCTTAAGAGTGCGTTGTTATTTTTGCAAGGTAGATATTGAGCGATGGAAAAACAAGAGCATTCAGCATAGGAGTTGTGTTCATAAAAATTGTGTGAGGATGTCATGGCCCATGTTTTGTACTCTGTCTCAAAATATAATCATCTCACCTCTCAAAGAATTGATAAGTGAAGAGAATCCTCCGTTGTATGTAGCATTGTCTTACCAAGAGTACTTGGAGTAGTTTTTCACCAAAGGATTGATTGGCAAGGATTGTATCAATGAACTCAAATATTCATCTGCATAGGAATCGATTTAAGATATTTTATTGTATCCAAGCGGCGTGGGTTTTCTCTTTCCTTATTTCTCTTGCTTAAGTAAATAAGGAGATTCAATAAATTATTTCTTAGAAGTTGTAGCATGGTCTAGATCAAAGAATACAGGTGCATCTAATATAATATAGTTTTAGATGTGAGAATGTTGTTAGGGATGAGCAATTTAAACTATTGGGAAATAGATCGATGGTAGGTAAATGAGTCTATGATTAAGTATTAGAGTGACAATGAATAGAGACTATGAATATCTCTTTATGGTATACATGCAAATGACATAAAATAAAGATGTAAAAGTGTAGTACGTTCACTTTATCACGTGCATTGGTGTGAACATTAAAATGCATTAATAATGAATTATTATGTATTTTATGATAATTTATAACTAAAAAAAAAGTAAATATCTTCATATACATATAGTTAGAACCTTTATTTTTTTCTTTCTTTCCAATATTATAATGTTGTCAAAATAATATTAAGAAAATGGATTATTTATGATATATAACAAGTAGTAGCTATTATTGAATAGTAATGTGTGGTTTTCGGTTAGAAATTCAAAGTAAGATGTAGAAAATAAACCAACAAATAAATCCAAGATATACTTTATGAATGATACCTCATAATTTTTTATGTACTTGAAAAACAACAGCATCATCCATACATACAAAACATAATTAATTCACATAAACTAAATTATCTTCTATATGCCATAAATGTTTAATTTTATTTATCAAGGGTGCAAAGCGTAGTGTAAATGGAATTGAAGGCGATTGGGAAAGTGTAACTAAGTTGATTCCCATGATATATTTAAGAATTAATCATGTAAAGATTAATTTTAGATTAAAACATGGGGATGTTATTAAGTATGTGATGACAGCATGAAACCATGTAAAACTTTGAATGAAATGGAGAATATTATTCACCTATGAATTATTATAGATCTAATCTAAGTAGAGGTGAAAATAGTACAAGAACATATATATCTATGTGGTATCCCTAATCTAATTTAAATTATATAATCATTAAATATTATATAATGGGAGATAAATGTATTTTCTCTTAGTTTGTTAATAATTAGTTATAGGAAATGGCATGTTTAGTGTAATCATGTAAGATCAAGGTAAATGTAGTTGTGTGTAATATGATCACATACTTATAATATTTCTAATGTCATGGAAGAGTGATAGGATATTTATATGTGACTCAATCTTTGGCTTAATTCATATTATTCCTTTATCAATAATATTTATTATAGATTAATTTAATGTTGATGTATGAATGTGTTTAATTTTTTGATGTAAACAAATGTTTATATATATATAGTTATTTCATATAATACATTAAAATATATATTGTGAATTGTAAAAGGAAATTAATTAATTGATGAACAAAAAAAATCCATATTTGATTAATTAACTTTATAAAAATGTAATTGAAAGAACAAAATCTAAAAGACAAATCCTAAAGTCGAGGAATAAAAAATAATCCAGAACACCTTAGATCATGTACATTGAAAATGACTTGAAAATAGAATATTAAAAAATTAGGGGTGTCCTACATTAGTCACATGTGAAATCTTGTGATTTCTTGCATCATGAAAGTAATTAAACACATAGGTGAGATAAAGTAGAATATAAAAACTTCACATGTAAAAATGATGAAGATTAATATTTTTGATAGGTTCATTAAGGTTGACCATCCAAAAGAGGTCGAAAATAATAAATTGAGCCATATGTTGGTTCCCAAATCAACATATCCACAAATCCTAGAGATTTATCCACTTCCCATCTACGGGCTCAAGATTGGATTCGGCCAACGAATGAGATTCAGCCACTGAGACTGAAATCTCTTGCACTTCTGGCTCTGTAAGACCAAGGTGGGTGGACCTAAGAAATGCCTAAATAATTTACAGCTTCTAACACTCAAGGCATCACTGATTTCAACATATATTCCAATGTGTTTGTGCCAAGGAAAGTGTATGAAACTGAGATTTTGGCTACCATCCTGGCTTGTCAAATATCACTCAGCACTTGGGATGAGTTTTCTACACTAACCCTACTCCTACAAATTGAAAATAAAAGAGTCTATGAAAATTGAAATGATTATGAAAATAAACATTAACCAGTGGCTTCATTGACTAGGCAACAAAGTCTACTTTTAGAATGAAGCTTTTTACCCAAATAGTTTAAACCGCAACCAAAGAGATCTATGCATTAATGCATTACACCAATACCCATCAACTTAGTTCTTCTTGCAACCATACTTATAAATGCTACATGCAAGAGATATAATTCATCATCCTACTGAAGCACTTTAATCTCTTCCTTGAAGAGAGGCAAAAATAGAATGATCACCGGATTTGTTGGGACAAAACATACAATCTTGTATAAGATGAAGATAGATGATCATGTCTAGTTTTAGGAAGGATACATCCTGTATAAGACAAAGATAGATGATCATGTCTAGTTTCAAGAAGGATACATATTGTATAAGACAAATGACAGGTCAAAAACATGACAAAATATGATGAATGTGAGGAATAATTAATCGATAGATAGAATAATTGATATGAGAAAATGATATAATTATAGATGAAATGATTGAAATTAAGTGATGAGAGAGATCATGTTGGATGAAAGAATGATTGGAAAGAATGATCAAGTAGAAAAAAGCTTGATGAGAGAATGATATGAAGAGACAATCAGCGTGATGAGATTAGAAAAATGAAACGATATGATTGATGTTGAATAGTCTTCTTGTCTTTATTCATAGTGCAATACATTTTCATCATTGAGCCTTATTATGTAACAATGAAGCGTTGTACATCAGAATATGAGGAACCAAGATGTAAATATATCTCATTGCAAAGAAACAAACACGTAATAGAAAAGGAATGAACCCTCCATTCTAGGAATTATGCTAGGGGTTGAGATATGTGTGGCATTCACAAGCTGAATGCTCCTATCATAGACAACCACTAGAGAAATTGCCCCATAACATCATTGGTTCAAACTACAAACAACAAACAAAGAAAAGGATCATGCCCATCACGGTTCCTCTAGTCACTTTTGGACATCCTTGAGTAGCTAAAAGCAATGATCTTCACCAATTTGATAAAAGATAAAACCAACTAGAACAAAATGCAACAACCATACCGATTTATGTATTCGTGTGATTGCTTGATGTGATTTTGATAATGTCTAGTTTCAGAAGTTTTGGACCCTGTATAAGATCGATCTGTCTGGTTTCGAGTGTACCGATTCTATTTAAGACAAGATGTTGATCACGTTGATAGTTTGATAGTGATTCAATAGATTAGTCTATTGATCAACTTGATTGCAAACGTTTTGATAAGATAGTTGTATCCTTTGTTTAACTTCGTGCGAAGTGTTTGCTGGATAGCTGCTAAGATATTTGATTCTTGCGAGACATGTTATTGCAAGTTTTTTATGTTTTCAATGTTTTGGTATTTCATGAATTGAAATTTGATTTTTTTTTGTGTTTATGCCCCATTTTGGCAATTGTGGTGGATTTTATCTATTGCGACGGATTTTGATATATATTGCGGTGTAATATTAGCAATTGCATGGGATTTTGACATCAATTGCGGTGTAATATTAGCAATTGTGGATTTCCATTTTCTAGGCTTGATTTTTCAATGTTTTTGTATTTGTGGTGTTTTTTTATGTTTTTAATATTTTTGATGTTTTGTTTTTTTTGGATTTTTTGATATTTTTGATGTTTATTTGGATTTTTGATGTTTTTCGATGTTTTTTGGATTTTGATGTTTTTCGATGTTTTTCTTGTGATTTTGAATTGTTCGATGTTTTTGGTATTGATGAAGCATGACTTGCCACTAATTGATAAAGATAAGACTAACTTGGACAAAATCTAGCAGTCATACTAATCTATGTCATTGTTTTGATTTGTGTGATCATTGATAGGAATGTCTGGTTTCAAAGAGTGAGTACCCCGTATAAGACCGATCTCTTTGGTTTCGAGTATACCCTTCCTTGTATAAGATATGTTGATGTTTGATAAAGGTTGATCAATCGATTGATTAATGAGACGTGATCAGTTTGATTGTAGACTTTGAGAGTTTGTTTGTTGTTGATTTGATTTGATGGATGGCCCATGCTTTCTTGCTTTGATTTTTTTTTTTTTTATAAATTTCTCATGACATTTTGTGATATTTAGGATTTCTTCAGGACTTTTTGTGAATGTTTTTGATTGATTTTTTCAGGACTTTATCTAAATGTTTTTGATCGATTTTTCCAGGACATTTTATGATTTTTAGAATTTTTCCAGTTATGCCCCCAAGTATGCAGACCTATGATGATAACATGATGATGCATAATGTAGTGGAGACAATAATTTTTTTTATGAGTTATGCTAATGCAGGATGCATGACAAAAATGCAGTTCTTATTCGAACAAGGATGAGTGTGTGTGTCTTTCATTCTGAGATGCACTAATTGGATTAAAGGTGCGAAACGTTTCAGATATAGGAATTCAATCCATTCTCAAAAGACTTAGACCATCCAACCTAACACACTATGTAACCAAGATTTATGAATGGAGGTACGAAAAAATTCTCCATCAATTCTTGAAATTCTGATCTTCTTTTTCCCATGTGTGTTTAATTGAGTTTATTCTGACTCTTATAACCATCAAAGACCCTTGGAATCCTATGTGGCTAGCTACATGAGTTATTATAACTTCAAAAGCATCTAGGATAGAGCCTCACTGCTAGCAAGCTTTTAGGGCTCCGATGAGGTTATGCACTATAATCTCTCAAACATTGCTCCATTACCAGTAGAAGTCCATAGCCCTGATGGAGTTACTTGCATGTTCCCATAGTCAAATTTTTTATTTTATTTTTGTCATACTTGTATGCATTATATTTCAATTATATATATATATATATATATATATATATAGTTTTACCTTGAGATTGACATAATCCTTTTTTCTTTTATTTTCTTGGCTTGACTTGTAAGTAATGAAACCTACTTGGGTATGACAATTACAGCAGCGCTGAAGTAGAATATTGGATTTTCACTAGCCACATGACCAACTAGGTATCTGTAATGACTTAGAGTTTTTAATTAATGTGTGGGATATAGAAATTGATATATTTTGGGTAACAAGACTTGATAGTGAAACTTCTACCCAACCAAGGATAAAGCTTAATCAAAATGTGACATTGAAGATGAATGACTAAAGGCCTCCTAAAGACTTCTTGAACAAGTATCTAGGAAATGAGACAACCTTCATTCCTTTCAGTGTAGACAGGTGAATAACTCAGACAATCATCTTAACTTATTGATGCAACTATATGACAAAGCAATAATGATATGCAACTATATGTTGTGCAATGGTGATATGCAAGCAACTATGATATACTCTGAAATGAAGATATGCAGTGCAGTAAAGAAATATGCAAATGCATTACTGAAAATTGAAATGAACCCACCCTTAGATGTAATATATTTTTAGGTGCATGCTCTTATTGAGTTGGTATGAACTTTGTGTATATAATTCATTGGTCTTTGTTTGAAGAGTTGGATGAACCTATCATTTTCAATAGGATAGACAGTCGAGAGTCTTTCATGTACAGTTTCTGCTATAGCCACCTTATTTTTAATCCAATTCGGTTGTGATAGATATTCTTGCCCCCATTATTTCAAGTGTGGGTGTATGAGACAAATAGATTTTGGTTTCAAAGTTGTGACATGAGTGGGTGCTATTCCTATTTTTATTGATGCACTTGAAGAGTATGATGAATCCAACCAAGTGTTGATCTCATTAACTGGTGTTATGCTTATTTTTATCACCATATTGGCATTTGATGATGGCGCATATACAATTATTGACAAGTTGTCCTATGTAGTATGATCTGGATTGTTGATTTTATTGATAAGGGGTTCATGAACAACTTGTGTATTGGAATCATGAGAGAGACTAGGAGAAATGATAATGTGATCTTGTTTAGGAGGTGGATGTTGGATGGTACTTGAAAGAACATCTTGCTCTTGAGAAACAAGACTGTTATTATAACTAAAATAGAAAAGAATGAGGGGATAATCATAAGATTCTTGATAGTTGGAGTCTTCATAAAATACTAGGTAGGATGAAAAGGTTTGTTCTTGATCTTGATTTATTTCATGACTGATTTCTTCTGATTTTGGATTGTCCTCCTGACATCGGGGAGTTTTCATGGGAGATTTTTGGAAGGTTTCAACCTTTTGACTTAATGCAGAAGAATTTTTAATGAGATCCTCTGAATCATGACTTGGATTAGATTAGATTAAATTTGTGCTATGGATATCCCTTGGGAGATTGTTCTATTGGATGAAGATAGCGTGTATTGGTCTTGTGTAACCTTAGGGGGTGATGAAATGGTGGGTGGATATGGTTTGATTTTGGTTGAAAGAGGTACTTTGAATGTTGGGTTGGTGTGAATTTTTATTTGGACTTTGGTTGAATGGGGTTTGATTTTGGTTGAAAGAGGTTTGATTTTGGTTGAAAGAGGCTTGATTTTGGTTGAAAGGAGTTTGATTTTGGTTGAAAGAGGTTTGTTTTTGGTTGAAAGAGGCTTGATTTTGGTTGAAAAAGGTTTGATTTTGGTTTAGAGAGGTACTTTGAATGTTGGGTTGATATGATTGGTATGATTGATATGTTGGGTTGAAAGAAGGTTGCCATGACTCTAATGTTGGTTGAATTGAGGCAGGAATGATTTTATTAAAGAATGAAGGTTGGCATGTTTGAATGGTCTCATGAGAAGAAGGTTAGCCTGATAATGATTTCCTCATGGTTAACACCTCCCTCGTCATATTTTCTAACCAACCCCTATGGTTGCTAGGACTAGTCATGTCTCTCATTTGTTGTTGCAAAGCATTTATTTGTTGAGTTAATGTTTCTATGGATGGTGATGGAATAGGAATGGAAGAGATGAATTCTTCACCTTCCCTACGAAATGCATAACAGCAATCCATGATGTTTTCTTGATTGGTTTGAACCTAAGATCACAACATGTAAGATGTTTTCTTCATTTCTAGAATGCTGCAAAAGTTTGATGTTGATGTTGATGTTGACAAGCTTGTTTGTTGCAGGGTTTTGATCTTGTTGATATTTAAACTTGACTTTGTTGAGGTATTTGATCTTGTTGATGTTTTTGACAAAACATTGGTTGAGATTCAACTTTGTTTTTTGGTATTTTCTAAAATGTTTGAACTTGGTGAAATGTAGTAAGGGACACAACAGACACATAAAAAAGAATAAAACCATGAAAACAATACTTGTTTAAGGAACTTTTTTCAAATTCCCATGAATGTTGGAGTCTTTTTCAAGACCCCATTTTATTTTTGTTGTATTTGGGAAATTCAATATCACATCAAGAAGACTCTCCTAAGGTTAAAAGGTCACAAGTATTATCACAACCCACATCTTGATACTCCGTCAGCTCAAATAGCCCTGTCACAACCTAAGGTGTGCCCATTTTTTTACCTTTTTTTGGAAATTAGACCAAAGAAGATTGCTCCTCAATTGACCCGTTATCCTGGGAGATATATGGTGAGTGTCTTGGGGGCAGAGTCTTCCCCACCCTTGCACTGTGATAAAACAAGTCTCTGGTTACTGACTCAGCTGGACTTCTACTTTCTATGGTGTTTAGATAGGGTTCCCTTTGAGTGGTCACAATCAATAGTGTTTTACACTTCATTGAGGGAGGTCTCCCAGTCTGTAGAGGTTACACTCTATAGATTTTAACATACCGTATAGGAACTAAGGCAGACATAACATCGTTGTGATAGCATGTAACACTTGTCACATATGATTTTCATTACATACGCATTTATTTATAGTAGCTTGGATTACTTGGCTTTAGTCATTGCCACTTAGGTCTTTCCCCTCTCATCAGACTTAATGGCACCCTAAGGGCAACTCGGGAGGGCAGGCCTTCTAAAGGCTGTAAGTACAAAAAATTACTAAAAGCATAAAAGAAGAGAGTCTAGTTTTTTGATCACCCATTGAAGGGGAGAGCATAATACCTATCCCTTCGAAGATACAAAAAACAAAGTTCTTTTTATCCTTCCATTGCAATGATTTTCTATTCTAATTGGAGATGTTGCTCCACATAGACATTGTGTTCATTTTAACCATCATAGCAATGATGAAAGTTGTATTGTTCTTTATTAAAAACACCAAAAAGAAAGATTTTTACTCCAACCCCGCAGAGAAAATAATGTTAGTCAACAGATGGTGGGCTATCCAGCCTAATTCTTCAATTACACGGTTCTGTCTTTTTATAGACAGAAAGATATTCTGGTAAAAACTAGAATTGCAATAGAACAGAAAATGAAAAACTGAATCTATCAAATATGACTTACCTACAAAGCAAATGTGAACTGATATTAGATCAATTGCGAAATGATGTATCATCAATTATGAATTACTGTGTAATAAATTGTGATATGATGACTGCTCAATTGCGAATTGATATAAGATCAATTACTCACTTTTTTTTTTTTAAATTTTTGGTTTTTTAAAAAATAGAGGAAAATGACAGAAGACAAAAGGTTTATTCTGTAATGACATTGTCCCACACCACACGAGCCATCACATCAATTTCGTCAAATAATTTGTACTTCATTAAGAAATGGTGGATGGTCCTGTGATATTGAAAAATCTCCTCTTTTTCTTTGATCACATGAAGCTCCCTTTCTGCCTTTAAGAGCCTTTGATAAGTCTTTTGTTGTTTCCTATGTTGTTTTGCCTTCCTTGCACCTAAAATTCTGAAAGTCACCTTTCCTGTCATTGGATTAAATAAATCTTATATGCAGAAATTAATTTTTCTAGAATTTAATGAAATTTCAAGGTTAGATGTGCAAGATGAAATTATGCAAAAATGACACAACTTTTTAAATTTGCAATCCTTTAAAGCAATTGTGATCTATTTAAGCAATTATGATATGTTGTCTGAGCAATTGTGATATGATATGACAGAAATTGCGACATGTTATAAGCAATTACGAATTTGCATGTATGCAATTGCGAGATCAAGTTTACTATGCACGTACAGATCTGCAAAATCTGTCAAAACAAAAAATGAAGGTTAGAATGTTTTTAATGTTGGGTTCACCAAATGTACTCAGGCAGTAAACAAGCGTAATTTGCATAATCAAATATCAAAGAGCATATCACAACTCTAATCTAATCAATATTACTCCTAAAATACAATGAAATAAAACTAACATCAATTGAATTATGAAATGAAACTATTTAAGACTCCCTCAATTGAAATAGCAAGGCTTCCATTGCTCTTCTCCATTGTTGTTGATGTAGGTGGCTCTCAGGTATTGCACTTGATTTCTTGCATAAAATAGACAACAATATTGAAGACTGATTCTAGATTGAATTGAGAAAAGAGGTTGAATTTATAGATTTTCAACACAAAGGGCTGAGAAGTAGAACTCAAGTGTTGATTGGGAGACAACTGGAATTGATTGATCAGTTAATAGAGTTGATTGATTTGTTAACTCATTTGATTGAGTAGTCAAATAGATTGATTGGAGAGTGAACTGAATAGATGGATTAGTAAACTCACTTGATTGATTAGTGAACTGAATAGACTAGGGAGATTACTGAATTGATGGATTAGAAGACTGAATTGACGGATTAGTCATAAAAAGCTGATTTTGAGTTAAAAAAGATGATTGAAGAGTTAACTGAGCTAACTGATTAGACAATTGTTTTATGAATCAATTCTGATTTTAGCATGTGTTGTAGGAATTTGAAATGGAATTCGATTTTTATTTTCAATTTGGATTTGAATTTGGTCATTCAAATGTTGAAATGCACATGAAATTAACCGAAATTCAGATTTGGGGAAATATGAATTTGGAAATATGAAATTAATTGATATTCGAACTTGGGGAAATATGAATTTGAGAGAAATGAAATTAATTGGAGTTATAATTTGGGGAATTGGAAGGATAATTAAATTAAAATATATATATTTTAAATGAAATTATTTAAACTTAGGAAATAGAATTAATTAAATAAGAAAGATTATTTAAGGAAAAGTTTGTAATTAATTAAATAATTGATATTTAATTAATATTTGAGAAATGGTTAGTTGATTAAAATGATAAGAGATTAGAAATAGAATAATTAGAAGTGTTGAAGGGCGATGCTTAGAAGAAATAGTTAGTGTAATCAAATAATTAAAGAATTAATTAATTAAATAAATGAATAATTAGTGTAGAATTAATGAGACATTTTTAGGTGTCTACAATATATATATATACATATATATATATATGTATACATATATATATATGTATATATATATATATATGTATATATATATATATGTATATATATATGTATGTATATATATATATATGTATATATATATATGTATATATATATGTATATATATATATATATATATATATATATATATATATGTATTGTGAATAGTAAAAGGAAGTTAATTAGTTGATGAACAAAAAAAATCATATTTGATTAATTAACTTTATAAAAATATAATTGAAAGAACAAAATTTAAAAGATAAATCCTAAAGTCGAGGAATAAAAAATAATCTAGAACACCTTAGATCATGTACATTGAAAATGACTTGAAAATAGGCTATTAAAAAATTGGGGGTGTCCTACATTAGTCACATGTGAAATCCTTCAATGTCTTGTATCATGAAAGTAATTAAACACAAAGGTGAGAGAAAGTATAATATAATAACTTCATATGTAAAAATGATGAAGATTGATATTGTTGATAGGTTCATAAGGTTGACCATCCAACAGAGATAGAAAAAAATAAATTAAGCCATTTGTTGGTTCCCAAATCAACATATCCCTAAACCCTAGAGATTTATCCACTTCTCATCTACAGGCTCGAGGTTGGATTTGGCCAAGGAACGAGACTCAGCCACCGAGACTGAAATCTCTTGCACTTCTGGCTCTGTAAGACCAAGGTGGGTAGACCTAAGCAATGCCTAAATAATTTACAACTTCTAACATTCAAGGTATCACTGATTTCAATAGATATCCCAATGTGTTTGTGCCAAGGAAAGTGTATGAAATTGATATTTTGGCTATTATCCTAGATTGTCAACTATCATTCAACACTTGGGATGATTTTTCTACACTAACCTACTCCTAAAAATTAAAAAATAAAAGAGTCTTCGAAAATTGAAATGATTATGAAAATAAACATTAACCCGTGCCTTCATTTATTGGGCAACAGAGTCTACTTTCAGAATGAAGCTTTTCACCCAAATAGTTTAAACTGCAACCAAAGAGATCTATGCATTAATGTATTACACCAATACCCATCAACTTAGTTCATCCTACAACCATACTTATAAATTCTACATGCAAGAGATATCATTCGTCATCCTAATGAAGCACTTTAATCTCTTCCTTAAAGAGAGGCAGAAATAGAATGATCACCAGACTTGCTGGGACAAAACATACAATCCTTGATTGTCTATTTCATAAATAACACTATTACATGTTGGAGACAATAGCAAGAAAAACTTGTATTTTTTACTTGCACTGTTGATTACAACTATTTGAAGCATGAAACATTTACAATCTAAATTTTTTTTTAACTGACATTAACCCTGAATTGTACATAGCTCACTCATGGAGCAAAAATTCTGAAGAAAAACTTCTAAGACCTACTTCTAAAAAACTAACTAACTACTCACTACTCCCTCTTGAGAATGAGAGAAGAATACAACAAAAAAGATGCAAGGAAAAAACCTAAAGAAACCCTAAGACGCATCTCATTGGTCCACATATTTTTAAGAATTTTTAATTCCATCCTTGAAATCTGCACCTTATCACCTTGGACTTCGCAAGATTAAAAAATATGTATATTTTCAATTTTTTTCCTTAGTCTGCCATGATCCTGCTGAAGATCTTTCAAAATCTAGAAAATCTCCTACAAACAACTTGTCAAAACCAAAAATTTGTACCATTTGCTAGAATTTTCTATTTTTAACAAGTTGTCTTTTATGACTCAATCCACTTTTCCTCTCAATCCCCAAAACTGAAAAATACGTCCTTTTGGATTGCAAAAATATGACTCTCCCTGCATTTTTCCTTTTGAGTTAGAAAATAGAAAATCTTCCCCCTGCTAGAGATGACACATCATTTTCATCTCTGGACATTTACCTCTTAGAAAAAAATACACTTCCTCCTGTGTAAGTATGCTTTTACTGAGAATATTCCCTTTGATCAAAGCCTATGTAGAAAATTAATCTCTTCCCCTTACCAGATATATTCACCCTTGAGTAAAAAATATTTAACATTCACTGAAAATTACTTAATCTTTTAATAGCCTTTCACTGCACACTTCCAGGGTAAAAATTCAATGGGGAATTCATCACAACTACATTTTATGGGATGATTTTACTTTTCCCTCTCAATTTTTACCTAGCTTCGTGGACATGAAAACCACTCATATGTTGCACACTCTCCAAATAATACATTTTACTCAAATGAAAATGTAATATTAGTACGTCACTTTCCCATTTTTTATCACAGAATCATTTTTTGATAAAATTGCACCTTTGACATATTTTTTAACACCTTCCATTCACTTTTGACTCATGCAGTTCAATGGGAAAAAAATGCAGTCAAAATTGCAAATTCACTACCTCCTTCATCGATCTTGACCACTTGCATTCCAACTGTGAATGGTCCAAACTAGGCGAATATCATAGCCCCAATTACATGCGCACATATCTCTCAGCAAATCTAGTTCATAATAGATCTTGGAGTCATGGTGGCAAGGCTGACCATCAAGTCTAAATATAACACCAATTTTGGCAGCTCCCTTTACTCAGAGTAATCGACTTCTCCCCTTATGTCGTTCTCCTATGCATAAATCTCATGGGAGATTCTGCTATTTGCATTGTGCCTAGACTCATTCACCACAATCCTGGCACATTGTATTAGGTCCCCTTTTGCACTTGTTTTACATTTTCTTCCATATCAATATGTGCCCTATGCTCATGCTTCACTGCAAGTCTTCACATCATTCTCACCCACACAGTCATTTATCTTTCCTTTTCCGCATTCTATCCACAATGAGACTGCAATTTGCATTAATCTCCCTTTCTACATCCAATCTTTACATTCTTCCATGTTCTTGGAAATACATACATTCAAATTTCTATGCCACTACACACCATGTTGTGGAACAGACCACATAGGAATCATTCGAACCAGAAACAATTGATTATTTGCAATGGCATATGATTACCACATGCTTATGTACGGTGCAGGGATAACACGATTCATAGAATCCATTACACTTAGGGCAAACATGCTCGTGCTAATTGTGCGACCTGTGAAATACCACCCCTGATACAAGGAAACCCTAAATCACAATCAATCTTTACTTCGGCGTCCACTGGTTCTTTTCCTTTTCGTGGCCTAATATCTTCCTTTCACATGGGCATCTCTCCTTTTACCTTTTGCTCAACTCTTACTCTGCATGCTTCCCTTTTGGTTATGACTTGTTGTGCGGGATAACAAAACCAGTCTCCTTTTCTTGCTTGCACTATCCTGCATAGTGTATGTTCGCATCTTGGGCCCCTCGCGGGGTAGCCAGGAAAGATATCCCCCTACATTTCTTCTTACCCCATGTGCTCCTCAAACAATCTGCACCGCGGGGTAGTAGGAAGATTAGGCTCAACCCCTTTCCCACCGGCCCGCATGCTGTTTTACTAGCTGGAGAATAGGTGCAGGGAAAATTAATGTAGTCTCCTCTTTTGCAAATTTTATTAATGATGTAAGTCATTTCCTTGCGCGGGCCCCATTATTCTCTTTGAATGAGCATAATCAACGATTCATAAAAAATTAAATCACCATCAAAGTGATTAAAATAGACTTTACTTCATGTTTTCACAAGCTCGCCAGAATTTACTAATGGACAACATTAAAGATTTAAATCATTATTGAAATGATTTAAAATTAATCTATTTCAATTGTCCTCGTCCTTTATATCAAATCTTTTTAAATGATTTAATTAATCCTTCCACATAGCATTGTTAGATATCTTGATCACTCAGGGGTTTTTTGATATTTTATTTTATCCCAAATCATGAATATGATATTATTCAAATCAAAAAATTATGAATAACACATATTCAATTGAATGGGCTATAATTGGTCTGGTCAGTGTCCCAGACGTGGAAAATTGATCGAGAAATTGTTAAATTTGACAATTTACAAGTTTGAAACTTGGTCTAAAACACTTGAATAAGCTCTGGAACTGATTAAAAACCTGACCCAAACATCTGATTATGGCCTGAACCATGGCATACTGATAGACTGCAATACAAAGAATCTAGGGCATCAGACAAATCATCATTATGACATCCGAGGCAAAAGATATTAACTTCCAAAGCTTCCTACTCGAGCTTTTCTGAATCTGCACTTGTTAAAACAACATGAGTACCATTCAAAGCTTGATTGGTAAAAATATCAAATCTTCATCTCAAGAGTCATCACTTGGCACACTGGTAGATGTGGATACCCTGAGTGAGTGTGCAACAGGGTTTGACCTGATTAGGTCACATGTGTAAAATATTAACACTCAAAGTTGTCTCGTCTGAAATCCTTAAACATGTTGCATGTTAAACCTAGCAAAAGTGCATCTAGGACGTGCTTTAAAAATTTATCAAATTAGGGGTTGGGGGATAGAAACTAGGAATGTGTTAAATACTTTTATAGGAAATCATGGGGTACAACCATCTTTATGTGCAGGTCAACTGGTTGTGAAATAAAAATTCACAAAGGGAGCACCAAACTATTGTTTGACACAGTCCAGTTTGCAAAACTGAACTTTTGCAAATGGAATCAACTTTGAAAACCTATCAAAAAGATTTGTGGGGGCACACCAACTGTCATGGGGCTTCAAAAAATAGCAAAGAATCATGGGAAAATACTCAATTAGGCTTGACAATCATCCGACACAAAGATATAAATGCTCAAAGAGGGCTTCTTAGAAAAGTGAAAAAGGTGCAAAATGCAGACCTAACTTTAGGACCTCCGAGGGATTCTTCAAATACTCATCAAAACTGATCATGGGAAGCTGCAAATGGACACATGACATATTTGTAAGGTTCTTAACCATTTCCCAAGATGATTTTTATGACATTTCAGAGGTGCAAAAATGTAGGCTCCCAAAATGTGCTACTTGAGCTGATTGTACAGGGTGCATTCTGAGTGGAAAATTCAAAATTTCAAACACGGGCCTTCAAAATTTGACATAATTTTTTAATTCCCAATAGTGGCTCTTGCTGGGGGATGCATGCCCCTTGCAGGCATGGCAAGATTCCAGATCTTTGGGGAGAAGACCGGGTGCCTACTCCATTGGGCGCATAGTAAAAAAAGTTCCTCTCTACCCCAAACCGATGTGGTTTGGTCCTCAAATCACATGTGGTGGTCCAAGGCCACCAAAAACACAAGGCCTTTTCTTTCGTCTATCATATATCAGATTTTCACTTGACTTCACTAAGGCCAATCTAATGATATAGTTGGAATGTCACTGATCAATCATGTTGACATCTCTCATCTAGCTACCAAATTGAATACTATAAGTGCACTCATCATTATTGAACTTCTGAAACTTGTGCACAAACTGAAAAATCATGATCATCGTTTGACAAGAATATATTGTGATCCTCAAACAATGCATCTTCATCATGTTGATCACAAAACTCATGATGATTGAAATCAATGTCACACCTCATAAAACTTTCCTCTAGTTGAAAAGGAAAAAACTCACATTCTGCTACATGACTGGCATCACAGGCATCATTCAAATCATTAGTTTGCATGGGAGAGATTTGTCTTTGAAAAGAACCTCCTTGCGGACCACACATACCATGCAAACCATTGTCAAGAAAAAAGAAAGAATCACTCATGATCCTTTCAAATAACTACAATCTATAAAGTTGATAAGAATCTTCAACCTCTAACTTTGAATCCCATTTGATGCTACTTTCATCAGCAACTTGTCTACATGCTGGATCAACACTTTCATTTTTCCATGACCCAACATAAGTATGCACCTTGTCTTCATTGTTGTAATCTTATTTCAGACTAATGTTTGATTTCTGTTCCACATGAAGGTCCTCATCATAATGTTCATCTTCATAAAAAAGGATGCCTTCACACAAATCCACACTTAAATCCCCTTCATTGAGATTACCCTTGATTGACAAATCATTGTCATCAGCTATGCATGTGTCATGAAAATAAAATTCTAAGTTTTTGCTAGCATTTACACACTCAATACCAGCATATAAATCTTAGTCATATTAAAAAAATCCCATGCCCTCAAGCTCTTTGTTTTCTTGCATGTTAGTTGGTTTGTGCATAGGAAGAAAATTGACAATGGGTGCATTACACTTTGCATAATAAGAGAAAACCTCACCGTCAAAAACCAAATCAATAGGGTGAATAGGTTCATTACTCTTTCCATGTGCATACCTCATGCAATCTACTTCTAGAAAGTCTGAGATCCCTTCACTGCTGATCAAACAAGTGTCCTCTTTCTCATCCCTATGTTCCATACTATTGTCCTCTAATTCTTTATCATGGTTATGGGCATCAGCTTCACTGTCATCCTTGCAACCTGAACACTCAATTGATTCACATGAACATGTTTGTCTCGATATGGGAGATTGAATCTCCAACAACCTTCTCAAAATAAATATCACCATCTAGAAGAAAGTGTTGATCCTCATGGCATTCATCTTCAACTTCATTCAGACTGTCATAACATTCATTTTTAGGTGCATGGTCTTCATCCATTTGTTGTTCACAAACATTTTCTTCTTCATGTTGACAATGCATTTCCTTTTCAATAATGCAAGGAGTATCATCACTAACCTGTACATCACATTTTTGCTCAAACTCCTCATTATCAGCATGTGGGTTTTCACGATTAAGCTACATCTTAGACTTGAAACCTTCAATCATGTCTATCCATCCAATAATCAGAGCTAAGACTATTGGTTTCAATTCTTTTGACCAATGAACAACAGTAGGCTCATAAATTTGCAAGAATGAGTACCCATGTAGAATATTGAAGCATGAAACTCATGGGAATAGCTTGCAATGCTTTCAAGAATCTTGACAATAATTCATATGGTTGTTCATTTTCCAATCTTTTCATGTTTAGTTGTGCACTTACAAATGTTATTAGATCTAGAAGACTTGGACTGCATTCATATGTGGCTTGAGCCTGATAAAACTGATCATAAGGCTGAAGAGCATGGACTAGGACAATAGGGACATTCACACTCTTATAAGCACTTTCATTACTTGACACATGCTTCTCTTGTGCATACACCATATCCCCATATGCTGCTAAACTCTGAGAGTTAAAGGGATGTCCATAGCCTTCAACATTATCACTAAATCTATTCAAGAACAAGCTCTTCAAGAACTCCCAAGATGGTATGCTTTGTGTGGGAAAAATTTCATACCAATCCCTTGCATCACCCTTTAGTAATCTCACTAAAAACTTCATAACATTGTCTTCCTTGCAAAACTGAAAGTCTTCAATAAAACCATAGAATGTCTGGACATGGTGTAATGTTGATTTGGATTCTTTTGCATGGAACAAGGGAACTTGGTCCTTAAACTCAATAAGAAAGGGTTGTGGGTATCCCTCAATGTTGCTAAAACTCAAAGGTCTATATCTCTCAGGGATAAAGACTTCTCTTGTTGGGCTTTGAATAAGTTGTTGATTATTCATTATGCTTGGGACAACATATTGAAAATACATCTTGACTTGTCTTTACAAGCTTGTCATATAAACATTGCAGTTACATTCTTCATCACTTTCTCTTACAATAAGGTCTTAAGTAAAAATAATACAAAATGACTGAAAATCAGACTTAAAAGTTTTTGAGTGTGCCTAGTGACAACATAACACATTTTCAACATAACATGTTGTTTCATAACACACTTCTTTGACACAAAGCAATGACTGAAAATTATAACAAAGAAGTATGCAAGCTGAAAATAACTACTTTTTCCCTTCTTACTAGTGTTGCTACACTTGATAGGGAACTCATTTCAAAGCTACATACATTATGGTTTTCACAAAAAATTCTCAAAAAAAGAATACCTAGAAAATACAGCAACAACTATTCACTTGTTCTTTTGACTAACAACTCCTCACAACTGAAGTCTTCTTTTCTCTTTATCAAGTTCTTTTAGGATAGAGTCACCACCTCCTTGCAGAGGAACACATTTTGAATAGTAGAGAGCTATTCAAAGCATTTTTCTAGTCTGGGTCTCTTCCAACAACATGGTCACTTAACTTTTCTTCACATAAGTTGCTACAAAGCTTCTTTTCCAGGATGAAAACCATTCAACCAAAAACTCTAGGGTAGCACTTGACAAATTTATCTCTTAAGTTTATTCCCCAACAAAGTCGCCAATATGTTGGTTCCCAAATCAACAGATCCCTAAACCCTAGAGATTTAGCCACTTCTCATCTATAGGCTCAAGGTTGGATTTGGCCAACGAACGAGATTCGGCCACCAAGACTGAATCTCTTGCACTTCTGGCTTTGCAAGACCAAGGCAAGTAGACCTAAGCAATGCCTAAATAATTTACGGCTTCCATCACTCAAGGAATCATTGATTTCAGCAGATATCCCAATGTGTTTGTGCTAAGGAAAGTGCATGAAACTGGGATTTTGGCTACTATCTTGGCTTGTCAACTATCACTCAACACTTAGGATTAGTTTTCTACACTAACCTACTACTCCTACAAACTGAAAATAAAAGAGTCTTTGAAAATTGAAATGATTTTGAAAATCTGAAAATACAAATTAACCAGTACCTTCATTTACCAAGCAACAGAGTCTACTTTCATAATGAAGATTTTCATCCAAATAGTTTAAACTGCAACCAAAGAGATCTATGCATTAATGCATTACACCAATACCCATCAGCTTAGTTGAAGCACTTTAATCTCTTCCTTGAAGTGAAGAAAAAATAGAACAATCTTTGATTGTCTATTTCATAGATAACACTATTACATATTGGAGACAATAGCAAGAAAAAATAGTATTCTTTACTCGCACTTTTGATTACAACTATTTGAAACATAAAACATTTACAATCTAAAAATATTTCTAACTGGCATCAACCTTGCATTATACGTAGCTCAGTCATGGAGAAGAAATCCTGATGAAAAACTTCTAAGACCTTCCTGATGAAAAACTTCTAAGACCTACTTCGAAAAACTAACTAACTACTCACTACTCCCTGTTGAGAATGAGAGAAGAACACAACAAAAAGTTCTCCCTCTTGAGAATGAGAGAAGAGTACAACAAAAAAGATGCAAGGTAAAACCCTAAAGAAACCCTAAGATGCATCTCATTGGTCCACATATTTTCTAGAATTTTCAATTCCCTCCTCAAGATTTGCACCTTATCGCCCTGGACTTTGCAAGATTATAAAATCTATATATTTTCCATTTGTTGTCCTTAGTCTTCCATGAGCCTGCTAAAGATCTTTCAAAATCTGGAAAATCTCCTTCAAGCAACTTGTCAAAATAAAAAATCTACACCATTTTCCAGAATCTACTATTTTTAGCAAGTTGTCTTTTTTGACTCAGTCCACTTTTCCTCTCGATCCCTAAATCTGAAAAATACCCCTTTTGGATAGCAAAAAATATGACTCTCCCTGCATTTTTTCATTTGGGTTAGAAAATAGAAAATCTCCCCCTGCACATTTACCTCTTAGAGAAAAATACACTTCCCCTTGTGTAAGTATGTTTTTACTAAGAATATTCCCTTTGATCAAAGCCTATGTAGAAAAGTGATCTCTTCACCTTACTGAGATACATTCACCCTTGAGTAAAAATATTTAACCTTCAGTGAAAAATAACTTAATCTTATAACTTAATCTTTTAATACCCTTTCACTGCACACTTCAAGGTAAAAATTTAATGGGGAATTCATCATAGCTACATTTTATGGGATGATTTTACTTTTCCCTCTCAACTTTTACCTAGCTCACTAGATGTGAAAATCGATGATGTGTTGCACACTCTCCAAATAATATATTTTACTCAAATGAAAATGTAATAATATTACTTCATATTCCCCTTTTTTATCACAGAAATAGTTTTTGATAAAAATGCAGCTTTGACATCATTTTTAACACCTTCCATTCACTTTTGACTCATGCAATGGGAAACAAAAATGCAGTGAAAATTGTGAATTCATTACCTCCTTCATTGATATTGACTGCCTACATTCCAACCGTGAGTGGTCCATACTAGGCGAATATCATAGCCCCAATTACATGCACGTAGCTCTCAACAAATCCACTTCATAATAGATCTTGGAGTCATGGTGGTAAGGTCGACCATCAAGTCTGTGCATAACGCTACTTTTGGCAACTCCCTCTACTAAGAGTAATCAACTTCTCCCCTTATGTCATTCTCCTGTGCATAAGTCTCATGCGATCTTTTGTTGTTTGCATTGAGCCTGGACTTATTCACAATAATCCTAACACATTGTATTAGATCCCCAACTGCACTTGTTTTACATTTTCTTCCATATCAATACATGCCCTATGCTCATGCTTCACTGCAAATCTACATATCATTCACACCCACGCAACCATTTCTCTTCCCTCTTCTACATTTTGTCCACGATGTGACTACACTTTGCATCGATCTCCCTTTCTACATCTAGTCTGTAGATTCTGCCATGTTTTGGGAAATAGATACATTCAACTACATTTGAATTTCTATGCCACACTCCACGCCATGTTGTGGAACAGACCACATAGGAACCATTAGAACCAACAACAATTAATCATTTGCAATGGCATATGATTGCCACATGCTTATGTGCAGTGCAGGGACAACACGATCCATAGAATCCATTACACTTAGGGAAAACATGCTCGTGCTAATTGTGTGACCTATGAAATACCACCCGTGATACAAGGAAAACCTAAATCACAATCAATCTTTACTTCAGCGTCTATTGGTTCTTTTCCTTTTCATGCCATAATATCTTCCTTTCACACAGGCATCTCTCCTTTTACCTTTCGCTCAACACTTACCCTGCATGCTTCCCCTTTGGTTATTACTTGTTGTGTGGGATACCAATACTGGAAAACATGAAAAGGCCAACACAAATACCTCTAGTACAAGATCAAACCCAGAAAAGTATAATACAAATGACCAAACTTGACAAACATGAAAAAAGTACAGATTGGCGCATATACCCAATCTTGTGGCACATATGTCCAATCCTATAGTGCATACACATAAATCTGTGGTACATATGTCACATTTTGTGGTGCATATGTTCGCTAAAGTGGTGCATATGTCCAATCTTGTAGTGCATACACATAATTCTGTGGCACATATGTTCCCTAAAGTGGTGCATATGTCACATTCGGTGGCGCATTTTTCACAAAGACATAAATTATAGAAAAGAGTCTAAGTTATGAATCCAAGTTAAAATTTGCATAAGTATAGATAAATCATGAAACCAAATACACTGAAGATGCCCAAAAAATAGCTTTAAAAAGGTATAAACGAATTGAAATAACATAAGACAAGGCAAAAGATCTTTCCAAAAACATTACTCAACCAAAGGACCGAAATTTCATTGGGAACACACAAAAACAACCAATACAACTCATATAGCTTACACATACAATCCTAGAAGATAATAAACTCAAAATCAAGGATAAAAAATACCATGCAATAGGCAATACACAAAAGAAAAGGTGCAAACTGTGCATTCACGACAATAGCCATCCACAGATGCAAATTTCAAAACCCAAACTATATAGAATGTTGAATAATACAAGTATTTCCCGATATATCCATTGAATAAACTATATCAAACTATGTAATAGTAAATACATTTCAATCCCAAGCTCCCAAAATAATATGCAGACATGGAGCATACAAATATTAAACTAAAAATTAAATGCAAAGAAAAAGGGAGCTCCAACCTGCATCCTGTGTGATGGAAGCAAGTTGGACGAGAGCCCACACACACTCCAACAAACTCTAGAAGCCAAAATCCAAAAATCCAAAAGCCAAGAATGAAAATTGTAGAGGAAGCCAAGAGAAAGTAACTCGACAACACTCACAGGCTCGAAAATAAAAAGCCATAAAACTCAAAACCCTAGCCAAAATTCCAGCCAATCACAATATTCCATTTTGGAATATATTTTAGTTACTCGTCTTAGGTTATAATTTTATTTCCCATTTAAAATCCAACCAATGGAAATACGTGGTAGGTGAGATTAATATAAAACATATTGACAATATACAAGTAGGAAATAATAATATTATTATAAGCTAAGGTATTTATACACCCAATGCAAATTAATAATCAACTTTATCAAATGAATATACCATAAGCTAGAAATATTTAATTAAATAATACAAAGGGGAATTTAATAAATAAATATGTCAAAGCTCCATAAACAATTAAATGACGAAATAAAATATCAAAAACTTGGATAAATAAATTAAGCTATCAACAATAAATAAACATAAATAAATAAACCACAAATATAAATTAAACAATAAATATTAAATAAATCACAAATCAACATTAAATAAAAAAATATTAAATATCAAATAATTAAATACTCAAAAGGCCAATAATCCAATAAATTAAATTAAACATTAAATAATTAGATAATCAAATCGCTATTAATCAAATTATTAAAATAAGCATTATTAACTATTTAATCTCGCATCAATAATCAAATAATCAGTCTCAACATTAATAATCACATCATCTCACACAAATAAATAAATCAATAAACATACTCACATCACCAAGAAGACCAAGCTTACTAACTGACATGGTGAATTACGCCAAGATGCTGACGAATCACAGTGAACAACTTAGACCTAGAGTATGTGAGGGGAACATGTGCCAACTCCAAACCACATGCCATTGAGATTTAAAGATAGGCTCAAACCTGTGGAGCTAGGTGGAGTCAATGTCTGGTACCTGCAAATTCTGATAAACTTATAAGGCACTGAGAGGGGGGGTGAATCAGTGCAACCAAAAACAATACGAATCTGATCACCAACTTAAACAACTTAAAACTTAACAAGAATAAGAGAAATGTCACCACATAAGATAATGCCCAATAAAAGAAATTCCACATAACACAAGAGATTTATACATGGGGACCCAAAAGGGAAAAACCACAATGGGAGTTAATACTAACAAGATTCACTATCTGCAGAATAGAAATCTTGACTGGTTAAGGTCTTACAAATATGCCCTATTAGGAGTAAACCCGGTTAGGAGTCACTCGATTAAGGAATTTAAATGATGAGCCCTATTAGGAGCTTTGACCTATTAAGATCAACCTCGCAAGAGGATTTAAGACTCTGATATAGAGCTACCCTATTAGGAGATTTACAAGTTAAGGCTTGTTAGGACCTACCCGGTTAAGGGATTTTGCTACTGTAACTGTTAAGATAACAATAGTTTAAATTATCTTCATATAACACCTATGTGTCTGATAAGAGCCACTTCAGATCCTCAAAACTTCAACAACACATCAATACAGAGCTTCACTAATCACCACACAATCAGAATCTCAATATTCGCCTTCGATCTCATCAACATACACATGTCTATCTCATAACTCATCAGATTATTTATAGACATCAACTTAGTCGACTACAACCTTGGAACAATTTTGTAGGTTCAATGAATCTAGACAAACTAACATTGCATTTTGAGCTTATGTTGGCCACTGACATCACAAACCAAAAATAAAACAAAACTTGTGTCATTTTACCGATTTAAGTGACTTTATCACTACGGGTTAAGTGTTCATCAAAATGCTTGCTCTGTACATCAAATCTCGCTTGTCCAGTTGAACCTGCCAATGCAGTCATGAACATAGCTCTAAATACCTATCTCCATCATTTCTTTAAAACAGCATCATTCAACTCTTCATGAATCGCCTATACCAGTTGCATGAATGCAACTCTGATCCAGTTTACTGGTTAAGAACCTATTTGCCAATTCACTGGTAAACTGTCTTCAGTAATGGTTATACATTACCGGTTAGCTTCCAAGACTTAGATGACTACGAAAACATCATTTCCATCAATCACAACACAATACTTAGTCATCAAACACGAATCTCAATCTCTTCATCACATTAACCAATCAATCATTTACCAGTTGCATATCACCAATAGTGTTTACTGGTTCAGTCAAATGCCAACACTCTCCCCCTTTGGCATTGATGGCAATACTTAGGAAAAAAATTTTGTCAGCTAAGTGTGCAATACAAGAATTGACTTCATGACATATACCCCCCCTTAGCAATTGCATGCTAATACAAAAATTTGACTCTCTACTAATTCTCCCTTTACTTTTACATACAAAATTTGGATTGACTCTTCAACTATTACTCCCCCTTTGACAACAATGCCAAACAAAGAAGTAAAAACATGAAAGATAAATACATGTTACATCGAAATTGCATCAAAATTGCATAGCATATATAGATATAGGAGTTCAAAATGTTTTTACAATGCAATTTTAGAAAAAAGTATCACTAAAATGAGATTTCAACTGTTTCAGATCATTATGCCAGGTCTCCAAAATAGTGTCGGTTATCTCCAAATGTGTCTTTATCTATCCAAAAAACTCCTCAATGGCATCTATGGTACTCATCTCTAGTGTTACAAGGATAGCTTTAGATTCTTTTTAAGCTCACTGCAAGATTTCCACCTTTGGTATCAATTTTGTATGTAATTCCTACAGTGATCTGATCCTCTTAACCTGTTCATTTTCATTAGCTTTTAGCTTATGCTAAAGATCTACAATCGATTTTCCAAATTTGGTAGCAGAGTCATTAAGGGGCTTGAATGACTCACTAAGAAATTTAAGTTCTTTCTCAACGTCCTCCTTCAAATTAGCACAAAACAATGAAAATTTAGAAACAGTTGAGAGTATTTTACCTCTAGTCTCAAGTCCTCCTTTCAAATAGTCCTTATTGATAGTAAGAGAAACTTTCCCTTTATCAATTTCAGTCATTAAGTGCTTTGTTTTATTCTTCTTGTAATCTTTCTCAACACTGATATAAGTTGCATCTTCAAATGATTTCATTTTCTCTCCGACATCAGAAACAAGTTGTCCAAGCTTATCAATAGGAGTAACAAAATTATCCGTATCAGTCTTTGATAGTAGATGACAAAATCTCAACAACATTTCTTATTGTTTCTGCCTCCTTCTGCTGATCTTTCATCCTCTTCTTCTTGGTCCGAGAATGCATGGCAGTTGCAATCTCCATCAGCTCAGTTGATCTCAAATTGTCCATGTCTAGTGGTCCTTTGATGATTATAACATCATCATCTACAATTTTCCTTTTATTTTTCTTCTGTCTTTTTATCTGCATCTCTAGACTTATCTTATGTCACTTCCTCTTTCTTTTCACTCTCCTTATCCTTTTCAGTGTCCTGTACCGATGGGGGTTGTGTATCAACAGTTTGAGTTACTACTGGTGGCTCCTCATCCTTCTTTTCTTCTTCATATTTCTTTTTTTCCTATCCCTGTTCCTGTTCATGTTGCTTAGAAATTTGAACATCAACATCCTGTACATCTACATTGTCAGTAGCATTAGCATCATCATGATTACTAGTATCATCATCATCAGGGATAATCACAGATTCAATTTGTGTGTTCACCGGTTGATCTCCCGTCACTATTTCATCAAGATCAAAATCGATTATCTTGATTCCTTCAAGAAGATCTTTAGCCTCAAACCTTTTAAGTTCATCTTCCTTAACTTCTTTCTCTTCATTCGGAATCAGACCCAATACCTTCTTCAAAATTTGTTCAGTCTCCTCATGGATTGATTGAGTCTCATCAATTAACATTCTTGTCAACCTTTTCTTTGACCTAAAAGATGACTTTTCCTTAGAAAGAATTTCATCTATCTCCTCCTTAGTAGCTTCAGGTTGCAAGTTTTTCAAAATAAATTCAATGTATTCTCTATCTTGCTTCATGGTTGCCTACCATCTTGCATCAATCTTATTATATAAAGAATTGGGAATCTGCCCTTGCAATTCAATTAGGGCTTTTATGTATTTATTCATCATTTAATAACTGCATCCTTAATCTGCCTTTGTTCATCTTCACTAAACTTATTATAGATTTTCTTCACACCAGTCAATAAACCATACTCTTTAATGTTTATTATTAAATTTTTAAGTGGTGTGAGCTTGGTTAGCGGTTTCTTTGAAGATTTCACAGTTGAAGTACCAACACCCTTAGACCTTTTTTTGCTAGCCCTTAGGGCTTTCTTTTCTCCTTCAGACTCAGTCTCTTCTTCATTAGCATCTACCAATTTTTGTGCTTGTTGCTTTTTTCCTTTTACCAGTCTTAACCAGTGTACTAGGTGGTTCAACAATCTTACCTTTTCTTTTGAACTGAATCTTCGATGGTTTCTCCTTCTTAACAGCTGCTGGTTTTTATTTCTTTGTAGCTTTCTCCTTTCCATCTCTTGTCTTTACATCAGTGGGGGTATCGGTTGGTGCACTTGAAGGGATTCCTCCTTGTAAGTGCCAAAACGTTCTGCTATTGTATCTACCAGTTGGGAAAGAAAATGATCAACATATGCAGTTAGAAGATCCTTGTCCACTTCATATCCCATGGGCATAACCCATGTAATTTGGGGCACAACTGACTCCATCATGCAAGTATTTGTATCAACCATAAAGCAAATTGTGTTTTAATACCAGTTGACAACCTCTGCCGTTATGCTTTCCCTTGCATGCATTTTCTTTTGAAAATATTTAAAATATCCCCATGCAATCTTGTCAAAACCATTACCAAGAATTCTTATGCTATTATTCATTTGTATCAATGTTGGAGTGCCATCTATCCATTGGATATCACCAATACCAGGGAAACATTTTTTAAAATAAAAAATTAGACCAAGAATTAGTTGTCCAAACTAAAACCTTAACCTCTTATCCTTCTTGATGTATTCTAGGTTCAGCATCCGTTGAATTCTTAACACCTCCGACAAGTCATAATCAACATCCTCTTTTATCATCCAATGGGTAGTGTGGATAGCAGCAATAGGGATGTTGTTCATCCCGCTAGAGTAATAGATTCGGTAACCAATAACCATTGAGGCATATTTCACTGTCAGATCATTGATATTATTCACCGTCATTGCTCTTCAATCCCATTTAGATCTTGTTAAATTTTCTACATCATTCTTAGGAATCAATCTGATTACATGAACCTCACCGGTGGCACAAAATCCGGTAACTATGTGAATAGCTTCCTTAAAAAATTTATGAGGTCGATCGAGCCACATAAATTGGTCATGAATTCTGCTAAGCACATATCTCACAAGTTCATCATCAAAATCATTAATGAAATTCAGGGCATGGTGAAACCCTTTCTCAGTAACCCTTTTGAATTGTTCCTTTATATCTCCATTCTTATCACACAATGTTTTATACTGATAAAAAATAACAACAATATGAAGATCCTCTAGTTTGTAATGATAAAACAATCTAACATATTCAACACATAAGACACCATAAGGAACTCTAGATAGGGCTTCGGTGGGATCAATTGCCTCAGACTTAAACGAGTGCCTCTTAAATTCATGATGGGGTCTATCAGTAACATCAACTAGATGTGGGGTATCCATATTCAATGATTCAGAAAGATAAGCAGATAATAAGATTTCTAGATAAATACCTTTTACCACTTCTACATTGGGGTTCCAAACACCAACAAAGCTTTCTCACTAATTGTCGATCACAAATCACACTAGATCACTTCAAATCTCTGTCAAACAGGTTAGATGCTACAAACACAAGTTCTGCTATTCTCTATTCTCTCTTCGAGTGCCCACAAGAATGCAATGTGACAAATAACATTTAAAAAGTTCCTTTTATTTGCCTATTATCTACCGCATTAAATGCCATTACCGATAAAACCCTAAAATATCTTCCAACATACTACTGGTTCTCAGAACACATCAAACCTACCGGTTTGATCATAAAACCACTTCACAATATCATAATACAACAAAGTATGCAGATTTAAAATACCTTATGGTCCTTCAAGGGGTTTTGAAATAGATCTAACATTAAGCTCCTCCTAAGCTTTTTAACAACTTAGTTTGCCTTTAGATTGTTTGTCTTCGATTTTCTCATCATCCTTCTTTTTCCAGATTTTGTTCATTTCAGCTCTGGTCTCCTCCAAATCAACTTTCATCTTCCCTTTTTGATCAACAAATTGATTTACCAATTTGTTCACCTTTTCACTGCAAAACTTTGTAATATGTCTCGGTTTATGACAATGATAACAAGCCATACCAGATGCTCTCCAAGGTCCAGCATTGCCTCTACCAGTCCTTCTTCTGCAGTTCATAGCTACATAGCTGTAGTTATGACAGATTGTGCAAACCACATTCATCCTCTTTTCCATCTCATAGGGACTAGACCAATTAGCATAGGGTCTCTACCAGTTATAACTTCTTCGGTCATTAAGGGTTCTTTTCCAACCACCACTAGACCTCTAACTCATGTGAGGTTTCAGAATATTTTCTCCATACTTGCACTCGACAACTCTATGTCCATGCATGTTGCAAGTGTAACAATAACCATTAAGGGTTCTAGGCTTATACCCTTGATATGCATTAGGTCTATAACCATTGGTAACACTAGATCTACTTCTACAAACATTAGTAGTATGTCCTAGTTTATGACAGTTGAAACAAATAGGCTTATAAGATTTCTTACCAATGGATTTCTAAATCTTAGGTGTAGATTTACCTTTATGCATGTTGTCCTTAGTATCGGAAGGCTCACCTTTCTCAAATGTATTGTAACCCAATCTAGTTGTATCACCGTTCATCCTTTGAGATTGGATCTATTCATCAAGCATGGTAGAACTTTTGTTAAACTTTGCAAGCTTCTCATTAACATCAACAAGTTCTTGTGTAAGGTCTTCATTCCTTTTCATAAGAGTCACTTTTAGAGACGTTGTCATATCCAGTTCTACCTTTATTTCTTCTTTTTCTTATTTTTCCTCATGCCAGTGTGCATATAGAGTGCCATTTTCCTAATTTATCTTAAAGATCTAATGTTCTTTCTCTTTGATCTTGTCTTCTGTTTCCCTCCTTGCTTCAAGTTCCTGACTCATTCGGATGATTATGGTTTCTATCTCTCTCCTCAAGTTAGCCTTCTCATCATTCAACTTCTCCACCTCATCAACCAATGCACTTATGTTTGCTTTACCGGAAGAACTGCTCGAAGAAACCTCCAACAATTGTTTGGTTAGCTCTCTTCTCTTAGCAAGTGAAACTTTATAGTTGCCTCTCAATGTTTCTAGGGCGGCAAGTTTATTAGACATCTCTCTATAACTCATATCCCCCATGTTTGCCTTAGAAATCCTTCTCAAGTGGTTAAGCCTCAAAGAAGTTTGGCTTTGATACCAATTGATAAAATTATAAGGCACTGAGAGGGGGGCGTGAATCAGTACAAGCAAAAATAATATGAATCAGATCACCAACTTAAACAACTTAAAAATTAACAAGCATAAGAGGAATATCACCATATAATTTAATGTCCAATAAAACAAATTCCACATAACATGAGAGATTTATACGTGGAAACCCAAAAGGGAAAAACCATGGTGGGAGTTAATACCCACAAGATTCACTATCTGCAGAATAGAAATCTTGATCGGTTAAGGTCTTACAAAAATGCCCTATTAGGAGTAGACCCCGTTAGGAGTCACTCGGTTCATGGATTTAAATGATGAGCCCTGTTAGGAGCTTTGACCTATTAGGATCAACCTCGCAAGAGGATTTGAGACTCTAACATAGAGCTACCCTATTAGGGGATTTACAAGTTAAGGCTTGTTAGGACCTACCTAGTTAAGGGATTTTGCTATTGTAACTGTTAGGATAACAACAATCCAAATGATCTTCATATAACACCTCTGTGTCTGATAAGATCCACTTCAGACCCTCAAAACTTCAACAACACATTAATATAGAGCTTCACTAATCCCCGCACAATCAAAATCTCAATATTCGCCTTCGATCTCGTCAACATACGCATGTCTATCTCATAACTCATCACATTTTTTATAGATATCAACATAGTTGGCTACAACCTTGGAACAAATTCCCAGGTTCAATTAATCTAGACAAACTAACATTGCACGCCGAACTTATGTCGACCACCGACATAACAAACCAAAAATAAAATAAAACCTGTGTCGTTTTACCAATTTAAGTGACTTTATCAGTATCATTTAAGTGATCATCATAATTCATTCTTTGTACATCAAATCTCGCTTGTCCAATTGAATCTACCAATGCGGTCATGAATGTAGCTCCAAATACTTGTCTCCATCATTTCCTTATAACAACATCATTCAACTCTTCATCAATCTCCCGTACCGGTTGCATGAATGCAACTCTGATCATGTTTACCAGTTAAGAACCTATTTGTCAATTCACTGGTAAACTATCTTCTATACCGGTTGGCTTCCAAGACTTAGATGACTACAAAAATATTATTGCCATCAATGACAAAACAAGACTTAGTCATCAAACATGAATCTCAATCTCTTCATCACATTCACCAATCACTCATTTTACCTGTTGCATATCACCAACAGTCTGTTAGAAAACTCAGATAACCAGTGGACCATTGAAATGGGGGGGGGGGGGTGAATTAGTTGTCGACGGAATATAAAACTTTAAGCTTTAAAACCTTATTACCGGAATACATAAACCAAATGTCAGAATATCAGATATAACAATTAAGCACAAATATAAGCCACATAACATTTACCAACCATCTACAAAAGATATAACACCAAGCTTTAAATGTAGAAAACTAGGTAAAGGGATAAACCACGGTGGGAAGCCTACCCATATTCAGATAATACTTATGTAGTAAGTATGTGATTACAAACGAGGAGCTTGCACATGCATGAAGGCCAACAACCTAGAGCGTACTGATCATAAAAGGAGCCTCACTAACTACAAAATAAATCTAGACTACAATCCAGAAAGAAGAGTGAACTGCAAGAATATCATCTCCTATGCCTGAGTACAGTTCTGATTAAGCTCAGTACTGGAGGTCTTAAACCTCTTTCACCAACCCAATTCGATCACCTATGATCGACCAAAATCTCTGCATATTATTACAATCTTATTCACAAACAAATAATTGCATAACCCCTAAAACCATAGACCCATGATCTACAAAGAGATCTTACATCATATTTATACCAACCCAGGACCTAAACAATTAGGTCGACCTCCTAAAAGATAATAAAAATCCAATGATCAACCAAGTTAGTCTAAGACCGAAATAACATAATCCAATCAATAAATCCAACCGGTAACGCATCAGGATCATACACCAACACGTTACATAAACAGTTCCATAACCTAGCATAATAAGATAGCATTAGGTCCGGTCCTAAATGCAAATTCATCTATCAACAGAACATGAACAAGATAGCCAACAACATCTTGAAAGCCATCTAGAAGTTGCACCAACACCACTTATTATGTGCATCAAAAGATCTTCAATAAAGCTCGATCGGTAAAACCCTTATCGATGACCAAATGGCTTACAAAAACAAATGACAGCTCCCAAGTCATCAAATCCTGAACTAACTAATTATGATACGAATCTGAATAGCATAAATGAAAGATCCAAACCAATTCGACAAACTAAAGCATACCGGATCAATATCATAATCCAAACACTCTACCGAAACCTATCGAAAACAAGTAAACAACCAAAACAGGTGGTGTTGTCATCAATGACAAAACATCAACGCAACACATAATCAATTCCTCCAATTTGCCAACAATCTCCACCTTTGGCATTGATGGCAACAATAGATGTGAAAAACATCCAAGTGCCAAGAAATCCCAAATAAGTCTCCCCCAAAGGAAGACAACAAACAATATCATATAAAGTGATATTACAATGAAGTTAACAAACTCCCCCTATGAATGATATCCCTATTAAGATTTGATCTCTCCCCTTTGACTGATATTTTGTTAAGCTCTGTTTTTCACATATATCTCTCCCCCTTTGACATCAATGCCAAAAATATGACATAAACATCAAAGCAAAATCATAAATCCACTGAACCACACAACTAACTACTTCCCCTGAGTGGTAGCACCAACACATCAATCCAGAATGAATAGTAGCTCCGTAAATGCATATCGGACTGATGCCAATCAACACCACTCAGGTCTCTACCGGAGGGGCAGAAACCCCAAATCTATCTTTGAAGTACTCAAATGATTCCTTAGGCAAGGGTTTAGTGAAGATATCTGCAATCTGCTCTTTAGTGTTCACATAAACCATTTTGACTTTATTTTCTTCCACCTTCTTCTTCAAAAAGTTATACTTGATATATATGTGCTTTGCCTTAGAATGAAATACCGAATTCTTTGATATGTCAATAACAATAGAGTTATCATAGTGAATAACTACCGGTTCATTACAATCCACCCTTATATCCTTCACCATTTTCTTTATCCATAGAACTTGTGCATAGTTAGTAGCAACAACAACATACTCAGCTTCACCAGTAGATAGAGAGGTACATGACTACTTCTTGCTGATCCATGAAACAAGTTTCTTTCTAAGAAAGAAAGCTCCACCAGATGTGCTCTTCTGGTCATCAACATCTCTAGCCCAATCTACATCTGTGTATGCACATAGTGTAAAATCATCATCTTTAGGATACCACAAACCATATTTAGTTGTTCCTTGCAAATACCTAAAAAATCCTTTTCACCGCACTCTTGTGATTCTCTCTACGATCACTTTGATATCTTGATACAATACAAACTACATTCATTATATCTGGTCTATTCTGAGTTAGATATAACAAGCCTCCAATCATAGACTTGTACCTTGTAGGATTTACTAGTGCTGATGCATCTTTCTTTGTCAATTTCTCACTTGTAACCATAGGAGTACCAACCGGTTTAGAATTTTTCATACCAAATTTCTTCAACAACTCCCTAGAACACATAGTTTGACAAATGAAAATACCTTTACCAGTCTGAGTAATCTGCAAACCTAAGAAAGATTTCATTTCCCCAATCATAGACATTTCAAATTCATTCTTCATATTATCAAAGAATTCCATACATAACTTATCCTCACCTCCAAAAATGATATCATCAACAAAGAATTCAACAATCAATATGTTATCATTAGTGATCTTATAATATAAATTATTTTCAGCATTGCCTTTAGTGAAACCAAGCTTCAAAAGATATTTATCCAATCTTGCATGCCAAGCTTTAGGGTCTTGTTTCAATCCATATAAAGCTTTCCTTAACCTGCAAACCATGTTTTGGTCATCTTGAAGTGAAAATCCATCAATATGCTCAATGTAAACTTCCTCTTCAAGATCTCAATTCAGAAATGAACACTTAACATCCATCTGATAAACCTTGTAGTTCTTATGGGCAGCATAAGCAAGAAATAATCTCACAGCTTCAATCCTAGCTACCAGAGAAAATGTCTCATCATAATCAATTACTTCATTTTGAGAATATCCTTCGCAAACCAATCTAGCCTTTTTCCTCACAATTTGACTATCTTCATTCAATTTGTTCCTAAAAACCCATTTAGTTCCAATAACATTCTTATTTTTAGGTCGGGGAACTAAAGTCCATGTATTATTCTTTTCTATCTGAACTAATTCCTCTTCCATATCTTTCATCCAACATTCATCTTTACATGCTTCAATTACTGATGTCGATTCAATTTTAGAAATTAAACATACCCCATCAGCTTCCAACCTTATTCTTGTCATCTGTCCTTTATTCTTGTCTCCAATGATTTGATCTTCTGAATTATTTAACCTAACATACTTAGGAGTCTTCTATTTTTTGTTCCTCTGCTCTGATACCAATTGTTAGATAGCTGCAGATGAACTTGATGAACTTGAACTATTAGATGCCATAGGATCTTCCTCAAGTGGTTAAGATTTTGCAGAGAGGACCAGGCTCTGATACCAATTGTTAAACAACTCAGATAACTGGTGGACAACTGAGGTGGGGGGTGAATCAGTGGTCACCAAATTATAGAAATTTAAGCATTAAAACCTTATTACCATAATACATAAACCAAATACCAGAATAGAAAATATAATAGTTAAGCACAAATATAAGCCACAAAATATTTACTAACCATCCACAAAATATAACACCAAGATTTGTACATGGAAAACCCAGTAAAGAGAAAAACCATGGTGGGAAGCCTACCCACAGTCATATAATACTTCTACAATAAGTATGTGATTACAAAAGAGGGTCTTGCACATGTAGGAAGACCAACAGCCTAGAGCGTATTGCTCATCACAAAAGGAGCCTCACTAACTACAAAATAAATCCAGACTACAATCTGGAAAGAAGAGTGAGCTGCAAGAATAAAGGAGCCTATGCCTGAGTACAATTATGGTTAAGCTCAGTACCAGAGGTCTTAAACCTCTTTCACCAACCCAATTCGATCACCTATGATTGAACAAAACCTTTGCATATTCATTACAACCTTATTTGCACACAAATAATTGCATAACCCCTAAAATCATAGACCCATGATCTACAAAGAGATCTTACATCATATTTATACCAACCCGGGACCTAAACAATTAGGTCAACCTCCTAAAAGATAATACAATAAATTTAGAACATAAACGCGCAATCCAATGATCAACCAAGTCGGCCTAAGACTGAAACAACATAATCCAATCAATAAATCCAACCGGTAATGAATCGGGATCATCCACCAACACGTTACATAAACCGGTCCATGACCTAGCAGAATAAGATAGAATTAGGTCCGGTCCTAAATGCACCACCATCGATCAATAGGAACATGAAAAAGATAACCAACAACATCTCGAAATCCATCTAGAATCTGCAACACCACTTATCACGTGCATTAAAAGATCTTCAACAAAGCTCTGTCAGTAAAACCCTTACCGATGAGCAAAAGGCTTACAAGAACAAATGATAGCTCTCGAGTCATCAAATCCTAAACCAACTGATCATGATACACATCTGAATAGCATGAATGATAAATCCAACCACTCTATCGAAACCTACCAGAAATCGATAAACAACCAAAGCAGTCGGTGTTTCCATCAATGACAAAACATCAACACATCACATAGTCAATTCCTTCAATTTTCCAACACATTCTTTACCAGTTTAGTCAAATACCAACAAATTCCTACATCTACAAAGCAATGATATGACATATACATATATATAATAACATGCAAGTGATAAAAAATTGCAACAACACATCCCGCTCGCAATGAGTGATGTGATATTGTCCCTATCACAGAGATAGTCATACACAAATCAAACACACCATAAGATCAACTCATCATAGGTAACCATGAAATAGGGTCAGTACATCTAAAACGTCATCAAGTGCATGATCAGTATAATCCATCAATATAGTAAGGCATGTAAAATCCACCAAGCATATGAATACATATAAGATCCATCAACACCTATACTCATCAAATCGCATGATCAAGAATGATAGTACCATCATCCACATAAACCATCAAAATAGCATATATCCACATAAGTCATCAGATTATCATATGTCCAAATAATGTCTAGCATCATAATGAGTATCTGAAATATAAATAGAGTCACGATCGCAATCTAAAACATCATAAAATAGTATCTACGATATGAATAGAGTCATAAGAAATCATCAAAGTATCATTAATGTCTAAATAATTCTAATTGACGTATAGGTCAAAAGGTAAACTAAGGAGGGACACTACAATTTGTCTACTTGAGAGACAAGTTAGGGGTATCCACCCCTCCGGTTGAGAACTAGATGCATTAAGTTGCATCGATCTAGTGGATTTCAGAGCCTTATCCTTTTATCCAGATTGGTGTGCTGGTGCTGCTACTCTACTTGAGTAGTCTGTGTTTTGGAGAGAGTTTGTTTTTTTTATTTTGAGATCTTTGGCATTGTTATCAAAGGGGGAGAGATATCACATGAAAAACTGCTTTATATGTCTTGATCTTAGGGGGAGTTTGCTAGTGATATCTTCTTTCTTTGCATTGATTGTTTTCGCATTCATATGTTGTCATCAATGCCAAAGGGGGAGATTGTTGGATATTGTTGGTCATTGTTGTTTCTAGGATATGTTGTTGTCATTTATGTCAACATATTCCTATGATTTTCTTAGGTGATTGCATTTTGGGAAGATCTTATGATCTGGTTTATAGTGTTGTTTTGTTGATCACTGTTTTGCAGAGTTTGGTATTTCCTCTGGTATGTTCCGGTGTGATCAGATCTTGTCCTAAGACTCTGGGATATTTCTTGGGATGATCTTGTGTATCTTCATTTCAGTTGGATCATAATTTGGTGCTCTACAAGTTATCTTTCTTCATGACAGTTGTTGATTGGTTGTGTTCTTGAGCTTTCAGATGTTGACTTGTGAAGATTTGATAAGTGGTGTTAGTGCAACTGTTCCTGATGATTCTAACATGCTTGCTAGTGTTTCCTAGTTGCGTCCTATTTGTTTTGGTGATCTGCATTGATCGTTGTGCAATTTTTTGGTGGTTTCTATCAACCGGTGATGATTTTCATGTAATGCAGTTTTTCTAGTGGTCTGGCGTGTTGCGGTTGATCTTGGCATGATTTTCGGTGGAGTTGAGCATTTGGGAATTTGATTTAGGTCCATGTTATGCTATGTAAATCATTATATTGGTCCGGCGGTCGATCTTTGTATCCTGTGTTGTAATTTTGTAAATGAGGGTTGAGGGTTTAGCCGACCTTGTTGTCAAGGTTGACGACTTGTATATATCTAGGAGATATATTCATGTAATTTAGGTGTCGATGTTATGTTTGCATTATCAGAGAGAGGATTATGTGTGAACAAGTAATTTATCCTTCGGTGTTGAGTTTGAGGTCAGATTGGTGTCGCAGGGTAGACATTTGTGCTTAACTGGAACTGTGATTAGGCATTTGGAGATGCTATTCTTTCAGTTCATTTCTTTCGGGTTATAGTTTGAATCTTATTGTAAGTTAGTGAGACTTCCCTGAGGGTTGTAGCCTTCTGGGCCATTATATTTGAGCAATGAGCTCTAGGCAGTGTGCATGAATGCATGTACATTCCCCATTTTAATATTTACACATACTACTACAAACTATCATCTTACTGTGGGTAGGATCCTACCGTGGTTTTTTCCTTAACCGGGTTTTCCACGTCAAAAATCTTGGTGTTGTGTGTTGTGTTGTTAATTTGCTTATCTATTTTATCACTACAGTTTATCAGATCTGTGTTTTGTGATTAAGTTTGGTATTCCAGTGAAGACTGATTCACCCCCCCCCCCCCCCCCCGCACCACCACCCTCCCTCCCCTCTCAGTCTTCCTTCTTGATTGTTGACAACAATAACTTTAGTAAACAAGTTAATATAATGATACAATTTTTTAAATTTTTTTTTACTATTTATGTAAACATACTAAAACTAGCACTTACACCAAAAGGAGGTGCAATGGTTTTTCTTTTTATCTCTGACTTGGTATGCTCTAATTTAGCTATATTTATTTATTCTTTTGATCCACATGCTCCCTTTCTCTCACTCCTCCCATCTCTTTTTATTTACACTATGTCTGCAACTTTTCATTATTTATTATTCCTTTGGCTCTCTTCACGGAACATAAAGTGTGATCCAAAATGTTGATGCAAAAATAATGTACACAATTGAATCTAGGAACAACTATATCTTATAGACAAATAAAGTGATAGAGAGAAGTATTGGAAAGAGGTATAAAGAGATGGAGGGGGAAAATAGAGATAGAGACAAAGGGGGAAAGAGTGAGAGAGATAGGTGGTAGAAACAAATAATAGAGAGAAGTATAGAAAGATGAAGATAGATAGAGAGGGAAAAATATGGAGAGAGATGCATAGAGATAGATATAGGGAGGGACATATAGGAAATGTATGTGTAAAAGAGAGAGAGGGAGAGAGACTGAGAAAATTAATAAATTAATTCTTAAGAAAATAATTGCATAAAAAAATAAACAATCAAAATAAATTTCAAACATAAATATAAATTTAAAAATAAAATATAATAAAATAAATACAAAAACTCTAAATATATCAAAATCCAATTTAATTTACCGAGCAAAAAAATAAATCCAAATTAATTTAATCTAGTTAATAAATAAATAATTCAAATTAAATCTAAATCAACAATTAAAATAAAATAAACTAAATACAAATAAAAATATATCTAAATATTTATATTAATAAAAATAACTAAAAATATCAATAAATAATAAACTTATTAAATTTAAATAAAATAAATAATTTTCAAAAATCAATAATAGGATAAATTAAATTAATATTAAAACAAAGAAAAATAAGACTCCAGCATCAATAAGACTCAAAACAGAGTATGCATTAATTATTCAAACCTGCTAGTGATGTTAATCAATAAGACTCAAAACTTACTAGTCCAAGCTCCAAAATAATATTTTATTGAACCAGTTTAAGCTAGTATGCATTAATTATTCAAACCTGCTAGTGATGTTAATCAATAAGACTCAAAAATTAGTAGTCCAAGCTCCAAAATAATATTTTATTGAACCAGTTTAATTTTAAATAGATATTTCATTATTTCTAGGCTATTTTTTTATTTTCTTAATATAGAACTATACTAGAAATTGCACTCAGGTGTGCAATGGGTGCGCCAAATAGAAGAATAGTGGGAAAAACAATTTATTTAGAGAAAATAGGAGAAGAGAGACATAATCTAAATGCTAAATGTAAAGAAAATGTACATTCAAGCAAGTCCTTAGTGAGAGTAGTTGATTTCAAACTTTAAAGAACAATGGGAAATATAACAATTGACAAAGTGGCATAGTGTAACATAAATTTGTCGTATATTTTGAACAAGTTTAATAATTTAGCATATAGAGATCATTCATTGACCACCAACATCAATTATTTGGAGTGAAATATAGGAATACAATGAACTTTTCTAATGTTTGATAATACATGCTTGGTAAGATATTTATAAGATTGAATACAATGGGTCTTTGGAGCTACTTGATGGAAGGTAGGGCAAAACTTGGAGGAAAGGAGTTGGAGTTCCAATGATTGTTGCTTTGTTAAAGAGTATATCCAAGCTATCTAATAGGATAGTCCTACAATAAAATGAATTGTATAACTCAATAAGGAGATGTGCTAAATGAAAACTAATTCTCAAATACACCAATATGAAATTATACATCAAGTAATTTTTATAAAAATGACATTTAGAAATATATATTTTGTGAGATTTTAGAGTACTTTGGAAAAACAAGTTCTAAAATACAACAATTTGAATCACTAAATGGTTCGAAAAGTATGAAAACAACATTTGCAAAATATCTATTTTATAAAATTTGAGAGTGGTTAAAGGTCAAATAATCACATTATATCTATTTTGTCTAAAAGAATTAATAACCTAGAAGATTAGAATACATAATACTCAAATGAAATGTAGTCAACTCAAAATTTATAAATTTACATCACTGTGTTACTTTCGTAGGAGCTAGTGTCTGACATCTAGTGGAATTAGATGCTAATGCAATTCAAACTTTATTGAAGTATGGAAATCTTGTGTAAAAAAATCTTCCACCTCATCCTACATATCTAGTGCTTGTGAATGAATTTCTAGGGAAGGACTAAAGAAAGAAATGTGTGTGGAGTGGATGTGAGTGATAAAAATGATTCTTGGTATTGTGTTGTGTTAGCGGCTTAAGAGTTTAGCCAGTGGTGACATAGCTCTCAAAGCATGTAGCTCTTTTACACACCACTATATTATATACGTTTTTGAATACCATGTGCAACACCGCTTTAGACTCGTACAACTATAGTGGATGGAATGATATTTTGTTGGTTTTTTTTAATTGTACCAAGTCTTAGAATGTTTACCAATAAACCATGAAACGAGAAATATCAAACATGATATGTCAAAGCAGACATTAGCATGGTATAACAACCATACAAAAGTTAAGTATCACAGATAGAGAGAACTGTTTCCTATGGTTATCTAGTGGAAATGTCAATCACTAATCCCAAGTTTAAAATGAGGGTTTTATGCACATCTTTGTGTTATGTCCTTTATAGCCATGCTTTAGTTTGTACATCTATGGCAGAGGAACACAAGTTTTTTGGTTTTCTATATTCTCTCAAGTTGCAATAGGTTTACCTGACTATCTATAATGAAAGCTAAGCCTCTGTATTAGGCTTGAATTTTAATAATTCAGATGGGATTAGAAAAGCTAGAGCCAAGAGGAAAAGGACTAAGGGTTTAGATTTAAATACAGGCAATTATGAAACATCAAGCATAGCCTCTTTTACACATGTAATCTAAAAACACATTCAACAATGAAACTGCTTGCTCAGTCAGAAGTACTAAAGAAAGAAAGAAAAGGTTAAGCTCTAGTTTGAGAATTGCTTCTACTTGATTTTATTGTAAAAGAAAACAACAAAACAACCTCTTCTGATTTCATTGTAAAACAAAACAACAAAAATCCATTACATAACTAATTGCTTACCTATTATGAGAAGATAGTGCACAATTGTTAAAGCTTTCAACCGATGCAAATATCTTTCTCCAATCTACTTTGTAAAAGATGTATTTATACTAGCAATTGCACCTTGGTGTGCAATGGGTACGCCGAGGAGGTGTGGAAAGTAAAATAGAAGAATATGGTATATTTTTGTATGCATTTGTGTTGTACATGAGGTCAATAGGTAAGCCATTTAGTAAATGATGTTGTTTGTGCAACAAAAGTCTCAATGGAGAATTCATATCTTCAAATCAACTATGCATCCACTTACATGGATCCAAACATGATTGAAACAAAACCTTTGAATCGGGGAGATAATTAGGCTCCATTACCAATATGGTCCTATTATATTTGTAATGGGGAGAGAGGGAGAGGAGGAAAGAGAGGGATAAATAGAGGGGGTAAGAGTGAGAGAGTTAGAGAAGGGAGAGCTAGGGGATAGAGATAGAAAGGAAGATAGAGGTGGATGTAGAGAAGGAGAGGGAGGGATAAAGAGAAAGAGAGAATGAAAGAGGGATGGATAGAGTTGGAAGAGATAAATATGTAGAGAGAGAGAGAGAGAGAGAGAGAGAGAGAGAGAGAGAGAGAGAGAGAGAGAGAGAGAGAGAGAGAGAGATAAGTAGAGAGGAAGAGAGAGAAGAAGAGGGGAAGAGAGGGAGAGATAGCTCAATATAAAAAGAAAGAGAGGGAGATAATTAAGCAACATAGAGAGAGAGAGAGAGAATCATACCAGGTAAAGAGATTCTACGCAATGATCAGTCATCAAAGATTCAATTGAGATTTTTGTGTGTATTATGGCCAACGATATAATATTGGTCAAAAGATAACCATAAAAAAAAGTTTGGAGATATTGAGACCGTTGGATCAACTGTCCAACTATCATATCAGTCGTACATAGGAAGGTGTACTAGTTCTATGGTTTTTTCTTTGTTTTTAAAAGTGGAAAAGTTATGAACCAAAGTGTTGAAGGGGAGGAAACAGTGCAACACAATTGATGGGAGGGCAATTAAATTTTACGGTTGAAAAATGGTTATATGGTTAGGAGAAAAGATTTAATAATTTTTTTATATTGGAGGATTTTATATCATTTCAAATATGAGAGCATGAGTCTATGTTGATATCTCTTTGATTTCGAGTAAAAAATTGAGGGGTCTCCATTTTGTCAAAGTTACAAGCAGTGGCAGACCTACTCTCCAACATCGGATGTGACATGACAAGCCAAATGGCCAAGTGGTGGAAGGGAGATGGCAGAGTGTGGAAATGGATTTAATGCAGTCCTAGAAGCATGAAACAACCAACATGCATGCAAAGGAATCTTGAAATGACAAGTACATCCTTTTAAAGACACTGTAATTAATGAGGCAGTTGCCGAGTGCAGAGTATGTGTTAGAGATGATGGTGGAGTGCAGCAAATCTACTGCGAAATCTCATTCCTTTAATATCTTTGATTCTGCTTTTATGACCCGTCGCAAACGACGATGAAGGAATTAACTACTTTGGTTTGTAAGCAGAGTTTTGAGTCTGCAATAATTTGATTGATAAATGTGTTTATGTCATTAGCATTGTAGAGTTTGGAGTTAATAGCTTGTGCAGGTCCAATGGAGGCAAATTTCACTCTAAGAACCGAGAAGAAATTGGTTCCATTTCTGGGGATAGCATCGGATAAAAGAATGCAGGGACTCTTCAAGTACAAAGAGGAGAAATTGTGGAGTGTGGCATGCCTAATGCTAGGAGAGGAGGTGTCGCACATCCATTTTCGATACTGGATGAATATGGAGGTGTACTCCCTAATTATGGCCTGGGCATGCGAATTCGAACCAGAGGTAGAGGAAATAAAGCTCACACTGATAAAGTTGATAGACGGGGAATATCTGATCAACCTTGACTCCATTTTGGAGTGGGTTGTACCTTAGACAGGAATCCGCATTTAGGAGGGAGATGTTGAGGAGGAGATATTGCCTTTTGTCCGAGGGCCGGAAAACTGCATTAAGGAGCAATGCCATGAGCGAACTCGCATTGGCTGGGAAACCATGAAGCTTTGTGTCAAGCTAATCAGAACAGATGAAGTATTGAAGGCCCTCAAGGTGGTGGCGCATATGGAGGTTGGGAGAGAGTTGCGAGACTGATTTGAGGAAGGGCGGGCAGTCCAATTGCTTGCAAGTCTAGAAGGTGACCCTGATTTTGGAAGTTTGGATTACATCCCGAAAATGAAGAGGGAAGCAGCCAAAGGAAAAGCACTGGTAGATATCGCGGATGAGGAGCAGGCGAACCAGAGCGATAGCGACTGAGTGGCTATGGGACTATGGTGTTTGGTTTTTTTTTATTTCCACTGCTGGTTTTAAAAAAATACTTTTTAAGGATGACTGTAATATTTTAGCGTAGAGATCCACAAAACTGGTTTTTTATTTCCTTATTTTTAGCTTTGAAGGTTCTCCTTAGTAGGTCTGGATTGTTAAATTTGGGCCGATGTTTACATCTTGTATGGCCTTGGATGAATATATATCTTTTTCTGAATCAATATACTACTACAAAATTACTAATCAAAAAAAATATATATTAAAAATCAAAACAAATTTTGTTACAATAGAGTTACAACTATTATTAGTATGTAAATTTCACCTTTAAAATATCATACTTGTAAGTTTCAATCATTTCAAAATAATGTTCATAAATAATTATAATAACAATTTTTTAAATTTATATTACTAAAAAATAAGACAAAAAGACCTACATATCACAAATTGTTAAAAATAAAAAACATTCACAACTTTAAATTTATCACTTCTTACCTCTTTTTATTACTTACATGTTTAAAGCTACAAAACATAATTTATTTTCATATTTAAAAATTCTTCTTCAAATGGACTTTTTATGAATGATTTTATAATATATATCATAAAAGAATGTAAACAAATTAAACAATGACCCTAACAATAATCTTCCCCAATGAAAAAAAAAAGGAAGAAAAATCTCCCTTTCTCGTGGGATTGTTTTTTGTTTACTGAAAATTTTAAAATTTTAATGTGGGCGTGCAGTGTAAGACCATGGAGGGAGGCGCGGGGTAAAACTGCCAGCTCCTTACCATGACTGGCGCGCAGTAGAACTGCCACCTTACGGTGTGTGTCCTTGTGAATCATAAAATGATTGAACAGCTGTAAAGATAGCTGAATAAAGCCTCTGAACGGATTTCACGTCATAACTTGTCATAACTTGAAAAAACCTACGAGAAGTATGGAGAAAAATCCAGCAGAATCGACGGTCGTTAGTCCTTCAATCGTCTTGCATTGTTTTAGGATGTTGCTAACCATCGATTATCAAAGCTAGCCCGTCCATTCCATATAGGGATACGCCTTCGGCGTAAATAATTCCCACCTTCTGGGCGCTGCAAGCAATGACAAGGCAGAAAGGATTGAATGCAAACACCTCGAACGTATGAATGTAGTTGAGAACTTTAAATGAGGATAAGAATTGAATGTTGTACGCTCCGTGTAAAGATTTCCAGATACTTTAGATTTTAAACCTATCAATATCTTATTCATTCATCCTCCAAACTGTCTACCTACAGAGAAAACACACTGAGAACTGAAGCGGAACGTACAGGTTATATTTCAAATGTGACGTATAGGTTCCAAAAAAATCTTCCCCTGACATGACAAACGAATACCATTATCTCTACTTCTACGCACAATTCCACATGCTAAGTTGTCAATTCACAGAAGTCAGACTGATCAAATTGGAGTGACCCAAAACAAACCCACATTGAACGCTGGAATGAGACGTGCTAATTGAAGATGTCCATTTCAAATAAGAGACGCCTTCGGCTTGATTAATTGGACTGTTTACACAGTTTCATTGTAAGACCATGGATTGGGAAGTGGGTGCACTTGACCTTTCATTTAAAATTTTCTTGAGTGTGTTTATTGCCTTGACCCTAAAATGCTTAAAAAATTGCAGGAAATCGATTTCCATCACTGTTTTAGAAAATAAGTGTGAAGTTTCAATGCATGTGATCTGACCCAAAAATATAGATATTTTAATAACAGTTGTCTGACGTGCAACTTGAGAGGTATTATATAATGTGAATGATGATCTTGTTTAAGATACTGTTGTGCAAACATTAAAAACCTCTGAAAATCGAAGCTCAATTTGTTGTAGCAATGTCTGGCATAACAAGTGTCAAGAGCTTAGCAGAGAGGGGAATCCAAAGAGTTCCAGTACAATATGTTAGGAATCCAGGAGAGGATATTTTCAATAATATTAATTCTTCTCATGCACAGGACGTCCACATTCCAATCATTGATTTGTATTTCCATGGCTTAAATGTGCAGCCTCTGAGCAAAAGTATTGTAGATGAAATTTCAAGCGCTGCAGAAAAGTGAGGTTTTTTTCAGATTGTTAATCATGGAATTTCTGAGTCTCTTATTGCTCGAGTACAAGCTGTGGGGAAGGCCTTCTTTGAGCTTCCTATTGAAGAAAAGGAATTGTATAAAAGGGAAGGAGGAGGGAACAATGCTGGGTATGGCAGCAAAGTAGGAATTTCAGCTGATGCGAAATTAGACTGGAGGGATTCCTATTATAATATTGTGTGGCCTGTTTCGCAGAGAGTCATGAGCAAGTGGCCCAAACAACCTTCTGATTTCACGTTGAGTACTACTCTCTTCTTCATATGCATATCTACGTACAGGATTAATGATATCCAGTTTTTCTATTCCTTAATATAGTTTGTTTGTTGTTTTTCGGTTGTGTTGAAGTTTTTCATCAACGTTTCGGATCACGCTCTATGATCTATCGTTACAATAATAGAGAGTTAAGAGTATTTGATTCTGTTGAAGTTTTTGCATCAATATTTCGGATCACATTCCATGATCCATCGTGAGGATAAATAATAATAGAGAGTTAAAGGAGAAGTACTGATAATAGAGAACTAGAAGATTTGATTGTGTTAGAATTTTTGTACTAATGTTTGTATCACACTCTATGATCTGATAAACTAGAGAAGTTAGATGAGAAGTAACGATGAATCAAAAAGTGTGATCTAAAATATTGAGGTAAAAACTTCAACACAATCGAAATCAGAAATAACAACAAACTACAAGATTATTCTGACTCGCCTTGGGTTGTTTTGCAGGGAAGTGATGGATGAATACAGCAAAAAGATTTGCAAATTGTGGAAGTTCTGATGCAGGCACTATGTGACGGCCTTGGATTGGCTAATGAAAATGCTCTTGATGAGGCCTTGGGTGGAGAGAGGAAGGAGATTCATTTTACCATAAACTACTACGCGCCCTGCCCTCAGCCAGAACAAGTGGTTGGCTTCTCATCTCACTCTGATGCGGATGCCCTCACAATTCTCCTTCAGGACCAAACCCCAGGCCTACAAGTTCTCAAAGGTGATGAATGGATTAATGTTCCCTGCATCCCAGGTGCTCTCGTGGTCAATATTGGTGATCAAATTGAGGTCAACGTTCTCATCTTATCTCTAGACATAGATATTTCCACACACCATCTTAACGATTAAGAATTTTAGGTTTAGTTTAATGTCTCCTACATAGATATTTCCATATACCATCTTAATGATTAAGAATTTTGCATTTAACTTTTGTTCTCTTAGTTTAACGTCTCCTTAACAGTGTGCTGTTATTTTTGCAAAGCAGATATTTAGCAATGGAAAATACAAAAGCATTGAACATAGGAGTTTTGTTCAGAAAAACCATGTGAGGATGTCATGGCCCATGTTTTGTACTCCATCTCAAAATGTAATCATCTCACCTCTCAAAGAATTGATAAATGAAGAGAATCCTTCATTGTATGCAGCATCATCCTTCCAAGAGTATCTGGAGCTGTTTTTCACCAAAGGATTATGTGTATCTTTCATGTCTTGGGAATTCTTTTCATCCTGATGATGAATCACGGAGTGTGATTCGAAACGTTGATGGGAAAAATATACACACAATCGAATCCAGAAAAAATACACTAGAAAGGATCATCTCACCGATTTCAAAAATTCATCTGCATAGGAATTGATTTAAGATCTTTTCTTGTATCCAAGGGACGAGTGTTATCTCTTTCCTTCTTTCTCTAGCTCTTAAATAAGGAGATTCAAGAAAATTATTTCTTAGAAGTTGTAGGATGGCATAGACCAAAGAATAGGGGTGCATCTATGATATAGTTTTAGGTGTGATAATGTTGTAAGGGATGATTAGTTTAGACTATTGGAAAATAGATTGGTGCTAGGTAAATCAATCTATGACTAAGTATTAGAGTGGAAATGAATCAAGACTATGAATATGTATTTATTGCATACATGCAAATGGCATAAAATAAAGATGTAAAAGTGTATGACATGCACTTTATCATGTACACTCAATCTTCATCTTGGTGTGAACATTAAAATGTGTTTAATAATGAATTATTGTGTATTTTATGATAACTTATAACTAAAAAAATAAGTAAATTTCTTGATATACATATAGTTACAACCTTTTGCTTTTTCTTTCTTTCCAATATTATAATGTTGTCAAAATAATATTAATAAAATGAATTATTTATGATATAACAAGTAATGGATATTATTGAGTAGTTTTCTAAAGTTAGCTGTCACTACTCATTATTGAGTGGTTTTCTTGTTAGCAATTCAAACTAGGATATGTAGAAAATAAACCAACAAATATATCCAAGATATACTTTATGAATTATACCTTACAATTATTTATGTACTTGAGAAGCAACGTTATCCATACCTATATACATAAGGCCATTATTTGTACCTACAAAACATAATTAGTTCAAATAAACTAAATTATCTTCAATATGCCATAAATGTTTAAAAAATTTTTTAGCAAGGGTGCAAAGGGTAGCGTAAATGGAACTGAAGGTGATTGATAAAGGTGTAACTAAGTTGGTGCTTATGATAGATGCAAGAATTATGTCGTGAAAAGATTAATTTTGAAAGGAATCATGGAACTGTGATTGGTTTAGCCTCTATGTTGCATAAAAGTGTAAAACTATCTTCATCACACCTCCCTATTTCTTTCTATCTATATCTTTCTCTACCTATATCTCCCTATCCATCTCTCTTTTCCTAACCCTCTATCTCTCTATCTCTCCCTTTGTTTATATCTCTTCCCCCTCTCTCTCCCTTTCCCTCTCCCTCTACATATTGAGCTATCTCCCTCCCTCTTTCTCTCCTCATATATCTCTATCTCTCCATCTTTCTCTCTCCTCTTCTTATCTCTATTTTTCTATATCCACTTTGTGTTTGTATGTCTAATTATCTCCCTCTCTCTATATATCTCATATCTTGATCTCTTCATCACTCTATTTGACTATCTAAATATCTCTATCTCTCCTTCTCCCCCTTCCTCTATGTACCTCCATCTCTCCAACTCTATTACCCTACATCTCTCTATCTTTACCTCTCTTAACCTCTCTTTATACTTCTATCTATATCTCTCCCTCTTCCTCTCTTCCTATCTTCATTAAACCTATATATCTATATCTCTTTTTTTCTCTAGCTCTATCTCTCCATATATCTTCTTCCATCTCTCCCTCTATCTTCATCTCTCTCTACCAACACATCTCTCCCTCTCTCTACTTCTCTACATATATCACCTCCTATCTCTCCTTCTCTCATTCTCTCCCACTCTCTTCCTCTATATATTTATCTCTTCCATCTCTACTTATCTCTCCTTACTCTTTATCTCTCCCTCTCTTTCTCTCCACATTCCTCTTCTTCTCCATCTTTATCTTCATCTCAATCTCTATCCCCTAGCTCTATCTCCTTACCCCTCTCTGTATATCTCTCTTGCTCTTCCCCCTCTATCTCTCCCTCTTTCTATCCCTATCTTAACATCTCTCCCTCTCTCCCTATTGCAATCATAACATAATCCTATTGGTAATGGAGCTTGATTATCTTCCTACCTCTCTACATAATCATAACATGAGCCTTGAAGAAGTGGAGACATTCCTTGTTGCCTAAGGAGTTTGTGTTGTATACTGATCATCAAGCCTTGCAGTATTTGAGCAGTCGGAGTGAGTTGAATCAGAGACATATGAGATGGGTGAAATTTTTGCAGAATTATAGCTTTGTGTTGAAGCATAGAAGTGGGAAATCTAACAAAGTTGCTGATGCATTGAGTAGAAGAAGGAATTTGCTGACAAAGATGAGAGTGATAGTATTAGGATTTGAGGAGTTGAAGACCTTGTATGATGATGACCCAGATTTTGCAGAACCTTGGAGAGCATGTAGAGAACTGGTTATAGTAGATAGAAGCAAGTGGTTGGATTAATTCGTTCATGATGGGATGTTATTCAAACGAGTTCAGTTGTGCATACCTAAGAGTTCTATGAGGGAGAATCTGATAAAGGAGAAGCATAGTGGAGGATTAGCCAAACACTTTGGTGTTGATAAAATAGTAGCATTAGAGAGTGAGCATTACTTTTGGCCCCAGATTCATAAGGATGTTAGGAAATATGTGCAAAGTTGCAGAGTTTGTCAAGTTGCAAAGGGTAGTAGTCAAAATGTGGGATTGTATAAACCTTTGATAGTACCAAAGAGACCTTGGGAAGATATCAACATGGATTTCATACTAGGACTGCCTAAAACACAAAGAGGGAATGATTCTATATTTGTGTTAGTGGATATATTATCGAAGATGGCTCATTTCATACCTTGTAAGAAAACATTAGATGCAATGCATATAGCTAGCCTATTTTTCAAGGAAGTTGTGAGATTGCATGGATTACCTAAGAGCATAGTTTCAAACAGAGATACTAAGTTTGTTGGTTATTTTTGGAGAACACTTTGGAAGAAGATGACGACAAATTTGAAGTTAAGTTCTACTTTTCACCCACAAGTTGATGGATAGACATAAATAGTTAACTAGAGGTTGGGAAATTTGTTAAGATTCTCATTTGGAGACAAAACTGAAAGTTGGGATTTGATTCTTGCACAAGAAAAATTTTCCTACAATAATTTAGTAAACAGGAGAACCAGAAGGACACCTTTTGAGATTATTACTTAGCGCACCCTAGAGGTATATCAGAATTAAAAGAAATCAGCAGTTCAGACCAAAGAAGTTTAGAAGCAGAAGAATTTGCAGATCACATAAAGGACTTACATATTCAGGTTAAGCAACATTTGGTGGACATGAACAACAAGTATAAGGAGAAAGAAGATGAGAAGAGGAGACATAAGGAATTTGAAGTTGGCGATGAAGTGATGGTGTATTTGAGAAAAGAAAGATTCCCAATTGGAACTTATAACAAGATGCAGATGAGAAAGTTTGGACCTTGCAAGATTTTGAGAAAGTTCAATTTCGGAAATGCATATGAAGTGGAGTTACTGGATAGTCTAAGTATTTCACCTATATTCAACAATGTAGATCTACATTAGTATCATAAACCAAAATTCAGTGAGGATAGTATTGTAGACTTGGAGAAACAGTTGCCCTGGAAGGAACCGGATCAGATTGAAGACATTTTGGATAGTAGGATTGGGCGTAGTACCCCAAGTAGTCAGTTGTGCATTGGTTTTCCTCTGACCCCAGCAAAGTGAGAAACTCACTTTTTCAACAACCCCGGATCTTTGATGCAAGAGCATCCCCAGTTCTTGGCAATCTTCCATCAACCAAAAATATTTCTTTTTTGTTGTTCTTTCTGTTTTGCAGTTTCAACATTTAATTATGCATTTTCTGGAATTGGTTCACCGAATCTTGAGGAGTTGTATTTTTCTTGAGGACTTGATCATCTACCTTATTCCCAAACCATGGAGCATTTGGATCATTTCCTATCAATTTATCGCTACTAGTTTCCGAGATAACTTTCTGGTACCGGTTGCCTAGAGCTATTTGCATTAGTAATCTACTAGATCCCTTTCGTAGCTTGTGAAGCCCTGAGCCTTGATTCTGATGTTCCTTGGCATGTTGACAACCTTCCCTTTGATCTGCACTTCATCCTTTGGATTTTCTAGAGGAATTTCTTTGGTGGAGGCCGACCTTGTTGGTTTTACACGTTAGGTCTTGTTCTTCGGTATTCGATCCCGTTTTGGGCCGATCAGATCCCTTGGATCATATAAATTATTATAATTAAGCATTAGAATGTGATAGAAGGTGGTAGACCGGACATAGAAGCTAGATCTTAAGATTTGAGGTCTCGGTTGTGACATGTTCTATAATTGAGCATGTCATAGTAGGCTAGTGAGCCAGTTTTTATAACCCGGTTGTTACCGATTGATTGTAATCAGATTTCATGATATAATTCATTCTATTTTGCATTACCTCCATCATATCCTTGTGTTTCTATTGTGTTTACTCTTGCTGACCAGTCTAGATTGATCTCTTTGAGGTCCCTCCTAACCGGTGAGTGCACCAAAACTTGTTGATAAGTCCTTTGAGAGCCATATCCATATCCATTACTCTCTGAAAAGTTCCTCCTACATTAGACAATCCAAATGACATTTTTCTGTACACCATCGTACCTCACTTAGTAGTAAATACAGTTTTGTGTTGATCATCATCTTTTACTAGAATTTGATTGTAACCTGAATATCCATCTAGCAAAGAAAACCTTTTAGAACTAGAAACCACTTGCAAAATCTACTCCATTAAGGGCAGTGGATAATGTTCCTTAAGTGAAGCATGGTTTAAATCATGGAAATCAACACACAATAGTATTTCACCATTTTTCTTTCTAACTGGTACTAGATTGGAAACCCATGAAGTATTCTTAATATGATAAATAATATTACCTTTAATGATCTTATTCAATTCGACCTTCATCAAATGTTCCAACTTGGGATTCAGGGATCTTTGCTTCTGTCGAATTGGTTTTGTATTTGGTTCTAACTCAATAGTATTTTGAGCTAGTTCAGGGTTAAAACCCTTCAAGTCTCCATATTCCCAAGCAAAAATGTCATTAAATTCTTGACAAGGTGAAATAAAAGCTTGTTGTTCTGAACTGTTACATACCCGTACAAACTTGAGCAGTTTGTTGTCATAGATCTGAATCTATTCAAAATGATCTTGTTTGATTATCATGTTGTTTTTATCTCTTCTTGCATGATCATCAGAATTGAAAATTGATTCTAGGGTAACTAAACCCTTTGGCACTCCGTTTGCCTTCAGTTGCCATATCTGATTATCATACTATTTCTGCCATTTTTATTGATTACCAGCACCAAATTCTGCCTCTTGCATTAAAAAACTGATGATTTGTTCATCGTTGTCAAATACTTGCCAATTTGTTACATTATCTAGTACAAATGGTCTTACTACCACTTTGACATATTGTTGTACCTGTACATTTTCTAAATTAGCAAGAACATCATATTGAGCTCCTAAAGAGGCTAACATATCAACATGTTTGTTCTGGTTCCTTGGAATTGATAGTAAATTAAAAGAATAAAAAATCTTCAATTAGATCCCAAGCTCCATGCTTATGCAATTTTAACAAATCATTCTTTGTGATATGCAAATTTTTTATTTGGTTTGTTACTAGTTCAGAATCACCAAAAGCTTATAAGCATTTAATACCTTTCTTCCTGGCCCATTCTAAGCCATGAATTAGAGCCTCATATTCTGCAGTATTATTTGTTGAACTGAAAGTGAATCTAAAAGTTGAATAATACCTTTCTCCTTCTAGTGTTATTAGCATAGCTCCTCTACCTACTACTGTCTTACTCCTTGAACCATCAAAGTACAATTTCCAAAGCCGATTACTATGTTGTTCTAAAACATTTTCCTTCTTAATCAGATTTGGTATCACTACATCATGTTCATGAACCATATAAACTTCTAGCTCATCTTGTTCTATGTGACTAAGAGGATCAATCTTATGATTTTCAATTGCCCATTTGTCTAAATTGATATCTGATATGTCATCAATGGGTGTATTGGTCTCTTGAACTATAATTTTATCTTCTTCTTCTTCTTGGACAATGAAATTTGCATTTATGGGACTTGGCACATATGGCTCTAAATGATCTTTTGCTAATGGTTCTGATTTAATGGTTACCTTGGTACCACATCTAGTTCTGAAAAACATATGAGATCAATCTAATGATAAATAACCACCTAACTTTGTTGTAAAATCTCTGGATAGGCATATGCCAAAGTAAGGTGGTAAATCTATCACATAAATGTCTTATGGAACTAAAAAGTTTGGACAAGCATGCAATGTGAGTGGGAGATATTTGATTACACCACTTGACTTGATAGATAACCCATCTAACTAAATAACACTTGTTGACAAAGGTTTAATTGTTAACCCTAATTGATCAGCTAATTGCTTAGGCATAATCGAGATACTAGCTCCTAAATCTATCATGAAGTTATGCAATAAATGATTTCCAATGACTAGGGTAACATAAAAGGGTGGTGGCTTAATTTCTTTGGCTACTTGAACCTTTTTATCATCTTGACTATCAGTAAGGGATACTTTAGGTTGATCTGTATCAGTATCTAATATTGTAATTTTAGCTGCAGCCTCTTGTAATAAGTTTGTTTGACTAGGAATCTTTAATGCATCAAACATAGAAAGATTGACATTTGACTTTTTCATCTGATCAACAATGTTAAATGCATTTGTACTAACCTTTTGTTGTGCTCTTGGAATGTCCTGAACCTTTGAAACTTGTGTCTGATATAAGTGATTATGTCCTCTAGGCAAAATCCAAACATTTGGGACCACTGGAACCACTGAACCAACTTGTTGTCCTGTAGCAACACGTTATTTTCCTTTATCTGTTCATTGTCTATTCTTATCAACTTGCTATCCAAAAGGAGTAGCTTGCTGTCCAGAAGGACTAGCTTACTATCTAGAAGGACTAGCTTATTGTCCTGCATCTAGAGCTCTCTTTTTTGATCTGACATTTGCTGTAATTACTGTAGAAGACTCATTTTGACCTTGAGTGCCATTTATACCACATAAATCATTAGTTTTCCAATTTACTATTGCAACATCAGGCTCACCTTGTTGATTATCATGATTTATTTCATCTTGAGGTTGATTCCCATAACTATTTTGAAGCGTTAAAGCCTTACACTGAGATGCCCGATGGCATGTTAACTGACTATGCAATTGATGATGTGGAAAACACCAATCAACATCCTAAACCATATTGTTTTGGACTAGAACAATCTCTCTAGAATTTGAGGCAATATTGGGATTATAGGGATGATTAGTCCTATAATTATTATAATTTTTTTCTGATAAGGCTGCCTATTCTGTTGATTCTCTTGATTTTGATGATAAGGAAGTTGATAGGGTTTAGAATTCTGCCCTACTTTATTCTCAATGTTGACCAATTTGTTACCAAATCCTTGCAGTGTTTTTTGTATCTTCTCATTATTCTCATGGAAATTATTTAGCATTCCTTTTAACTCCTAAAAATCATTATTTGGGGCTTGGGGAGGAATAAATGCTGGTATCTGTTGATTATCATGTTTTGGGAAATACAAAACAACAACTATGGTAGGAGGTACAACGGGAACATAAGGTTGAATCTCTGGAAAAAAGGGCATTAAGGGCCTTGGGGCTATTTTCCCCACTTGAATCAAACTATTTTCAGCTCTAACAACTATATCATATGCATTTGGAAAAGAATATCCTCCAATTGATTGAATCATAACTTATATATCATTATTTAAGGCCTTTAGATAATAAATGAAAACATGGTTGTTTGTAGGCATTACCGCTTGTGGAATGTGATTTACTGTCTCTGGAAGTGATTGTTGAAATTAGTGATGTGCTCATAAGGTACTCTTTTGATAGTAGTAAGCTTCTTAATAAGAGAAAAATTATCCGATTTATCTTCAAAGTGCTGGTTTAGAGAAGCTCCCAACTGATCCCATGAATTGATTGATGCCACTGGCAATGATCTAAACCATTGTAATGCCTTGCCTCTAAAACTTGTTGCCAATAGTCTAATTTCTATATCCTCATGCGTGATTTGATGAAACCCACACATGGTAACGGTTGTACTGGTGGTGTTGGTTGCACTACTAGAACTTGCAGGTTGATAACTTGTAGGTATTGATCCTTTTGATTGTTCTCCAAAAAGTGGGTTTGCAAAAGTTGTAACTTCCTTTGAAGTCCTTTAATTTTTTAGAATTTAGTTGATTTGTAGAACTTGTTGCAGATTGTGGTGCTTTAACCCTCTTGTTCATAGTTGGCAGTTGAACATGCTTCACAAGATCAGATTTTGATCTTGTTTGTCTCATAAGCCGTTAAAAAGAGAACTGATCTAATTTCCCAGATCTTCAGAGTCGCTAGGTACTTAGTGATTAACCTCAAAAGTCTAAATGATTTTGTTCAATACCTCAAACAACAATAGAATAAGCTCCTATTTCAGATTGGAAACCAATACAAAATTTGTGTCCCACCGGGCGTGCCAAAAACTATTATCATGAAGGATGCACCCACTTCTGTCAACTAAATCAATACGAGTACTTAAGCAATACCGTAAAACATAGAAACGAATCTCGAGCTGTGGGTGAACTCAAAATGAGAAACAAATCTCTAGGTTATGGGCAGGCTCCCTTTGAATACCTCCTAAAACTAATGATAGCTAGGAAAAGAATGAGAAATGATTTGAAATTCTGAAACTGAAACTATTCTAGGAGGTGATGCACGAAAACCATGATGATAAAAATTACTAACAACTCACAAAACTATATCAAAATTATGTTCACGCAAAGCAATTATCTTTTCAATCACAAAAATTATTCCTAGAAAGTGTTAAGGAGTTAGTAAATTTGAAAGGAAAAATTGGTTTCACAACATAAATTGATTGAAAACCTACAACACAAACTAAGACCTGTGATTTAGTGAAAAGTAATGATGCATACACACTAAAGGGATGAAAGCTTCAAGGTTTCAAAATGAAACAAAAAATTACTTCTATCAAATATGTTATGAACATACACAACTACCAGGACAAATTCATGAATTTCTGCAAATAAAAGGAGTCCTTGCAAAACAATATAGAACTGAAAAATGTTGTAAATTTCTCTATATTAATGAATGAGCTACAAATCTCTGAAAAATTCTCTCAAGGCAAGAGAATCTTCAAAGGCAAGAATTGAGGAGAAAATGAATTTTTTTTCCTCTAAATACAATAATAGGGCATGCAAACCCTAAAAGAAAGAACTCCACTATCCAAGAATGAACTCAAGTCTCAAATCCGAGCTCCATAGAAAACCTCCAAAATAGATGCCAAAACTGCATGAAAAGATGCCAAAATACTGCCAATATCTCCTAATGTGAATGCACAACCCAAAAGATCCCCAAAATAGGACCCAAACTACTGGGCCTGATATCCACTAAAACTGCTCCTGAATGATCACCTTCTACCATATGCATGTGTATGTAATAAGGGGAATTTTATAATAAATATTAAAGCTTAGCCAGAAAAGACTTCACTTTTAATATTTATTATGTATGTATGACTTCATCCCTTATTATATCTATATAATAAATATTAATAGTGATTTATAACAATATCACTTTAATATTTATTTTACAATTTCTCAATTATGCTTTTATGCATATGATAGAAATAAAAGTTCCTAACTGTAAAAACATATTAAGTATTTTATTTAAATAAATTGAAGTATAAAGATTTAAAAGTCTTTATACTAATTTTTATTACGTCTATTTATATAAATAAATAATTAATAATTTACTATTATATTTACTATATTAATAATGGTATATTCAATTTTTTACTATTATTAATATATTAAATATAATAATATGAAATAATATTAATACAAGCATGGTTTGTATTCGTTACATTTGAAAGCACTTAATTTATAATTAAGTGGAAGCCCTAGGCTTGACCACATGATACAATAGTTAACATTTTAAGAGAAAATAAACCCATCAAAATCCCGAGGGATTAGGGCATGGTAATGTGAAAGGTAAAATATAGGAAAAGATATGAATGCATTCACATGCTCTTGCATCTCTCTTGGTCGTCATTGTAGGGTTTACTGGGACATGTTTGCTGGGAGGTGGTCTTTCGTGGCTCGAACTGGGCTTCTCATGCACAACTCAACTTAAATTGGCAATCACTTGGACCTTTCTTCGACTGAGACTCCGTAAAGTTGATACTTCTTTGTGTCTTTTATGTTTTTTTCATTGCATAAATAGAATGAAGATGCTTTGTGAAAATAGGGTTTTGGCTTTTCAAATACTAGCTTTCCTTGAATACTTTATGAGAGATATATGTTGGCCGAATATCATGATTATTTTTTCACTTCATTTTCTGTGTGTTAACCCTACAAGGGTTTTGACTTCTTTCATTATTGACTTTTGGTGTAATCATTTCCCACTCGAACTAGGACTTACCCAATCAGTTGAAAATAAAGAAATTTTTTTGTTTTATTCAAACCCTAACCAGGGTTTCAGCTTCTTTCATTATTGATTTTTGTTGCTCTGCTCTAAAACATATTTTGAGGCTGATAATATTGATTTTTCTTGTTTTTATTTGAAACCCTGAGATGGGTTTCGATCTCTCCATTTGTATCTCTCTAATATAACACTGAGTTTCGATTAGAAACCCTTCATTCTTGAGGCTGAAACTAGAACAAAATATTGCTTTGGCTTTAAAACCCTAAATGGGTCACAATTGCAAAACACAACTAGGATTTAAAAAATTATTTAATGAAACCCTAATCAGCTAAATGAAAACCGAACTAAAAAGCATCATTCATTGAAAAAAATTGCTCACTGTCAATGAACAATTTAATTTATATCATTAAAAAGATGAATAAATATGGCACTTCGAATTACTGGCAATATGAAAGTTGAAAACCTTAGCACCTTTGATGCACTGGCATTATGAAACCCCAAGAAACATACTGCAAACTGGAAATTGGTCCATAAGGACTCAAAACATGTTTGACACAGGCAGTTAGGGTTCAAATAATTGCTTTGAAAACAACCCTAAACTAGTTTTAAAAAATGGCACTGGAAATGAATATTGGAAGCACCTTGCCCAAAAGACATCTTTCATACATTATTGGCATTATTGCCTTCTCTAATAACAATATATAAGTGTTACTTTATCAGAATACATATAATGTATCAAATGTTTCAATGTTAATCACTATTTGAAATTTGTTCTACAATGAAATGCATGTTATTAGTGCCATGATATCCACCTTTACCAATGTTCCATTGCAGTCTGGGAACATTTTTTCTTCCTCGATTTGGCTGTAGTAAATTATTTTTTCTATTATATGTATAAATGTGGAGTATTGCAGCTATAACCACATCCTTTTGATATATTCTTTTCACTAGTTGATCACATTCAACAGTGTATGTACTTGATGACCTTCCTTTCAATATTCTTGTAGGTACTATCTGTTCTTGATGAATGAAATTTGAAAATACAAAATAGTGATTGTAAACACACACACATATATGAACTGTTATTATCATCATAATGTTGTCCTTGATCATCTATCAGGCTTCTCACCATGTATTGATGTATATATTCTGACTCAATGCTTCTTAGTCATATTGCTATTCTGCAAACCTCTTACTTGTTGTGTTACTTTAGTCACTTGTTGACTATTGAGTGCAGTTTATTCATTATTGTATATATTGCCATTGGATGGTAGTTTATACTATCATGGAATGACAGTATATGGGACCATGGATATAGTTGTATTCTATGGTTAACAGCTAATTAGTGTCACTCTCTGAGTGATGACTGGTATGATGATCTGAACCCTTGTGGCAACCCATTTTTTCCCACATGCTTGATATTCACAAAATAGAAACTTGTCCTATACCTCCACAATGAACAAACAAGGTAGAAAAAATAAGAAGCTGATGAAGCTTCTAATGATTTTTTATTCTGATCTCTTTGATTCTCTTGCTTGATCTGATATGATCTTCTCCATTTGTTGTTAGGGTTCCCAAAGATATTGAGAGGGGGGGTCAATTAGTATCTAACCGGTTGACAGATTTTCTAACCTTATTAAATATTTTGCATTCCAAAATAATGTACCGGTAGACAAGAATTAATGCAGTAAATATGAACAATAAACATAACATAGAAAGCACACCATAAAACAATATTTTTGGTGAGGAAACCCGGTGTGGGAAAAACCTGGGTGGGATTTGTGACCCACAATATTCACTCACTAGGCAATGAATGGATATTACTTACAATAGTGTGCCTGCACATGCAGGAAGGCCAACTGCCTAGAGCTCACTACTCAAATACAAAAGGAAGTCTCACTGACTTATAAAATGGATTATGAGAATCCAATATGATGTACAGCTACAAAAAGCATCTGCTATGCCAGGTTCAATACCGGTTGAAGCTCATATAATAACCATAAACCCTTCTACAAGATCTACCTTAGTATTTGCTCTACATATCCATCCTATCATAACTCTCCAAAATGATCTACAAGATCTCATACTTATATATGAATCTTATTACAATATTCCATGTTGTCTTACAAAAGGATATTACAATCAAATACAATATACAGTAATCAAAATCCTATCGGCTAGGGTGTCGGTAAACATTCTTGTCACTGTTGGTGAACTATCTATCGGTGTAGAGTCTGCCGGTGTTGGTGCCATAAGATTGCAAGGTTGCCATCAATGACAATACCTTCAATCACCTACAATTCTCATTGGAGTGTGTAATGCCAACATTTGTAGTCTGATGTATATGTGTATTAGTAGATTTATAGAGGAATAAAGATCCCGAGCTCTAACACATTTGTCCTCACCCCCTGCAGGTACTTTAGGAGCATGAAGATATGACGATGAAACTTCAACAAACCAACAGTTCGACATTCAAAGGCAATGACAGATCTTTCTTTCTCTCTCTTTCTATTTATACATTTGCATATCATTCTACTTATTACACTTTTTTAGTCATACCATGGCTTGTGTGGTTCCTTACACATTTATGTAAATAAAAGGGCTTCTCTCATATGCAATTTTAAGGTGTACACTATTGAAATGCATTGCATTTGAAAAGAATTCTTCATATGTATACTCAAATCTATTAAATGAAATATGATAAAAAAAAATTGTGTACCTTTCTTTTGTTTGATGTGCAAGGCCGATCATAGGCCTATTAAATTTTGCTGGTTCAAAATTTAGATAACACTTCCATTTCCATAAACAAATTCTCTCCAACAATACTCCAAAAGTGCTGGAAAAATCTGGTCATGAAACCATCCTACATAGGGTCTTTTCTAGATTTAGTTGAAAGGAGGCTTTTTTAACCTCCTCCATTCTGGTCTCCTTGTAAACTATAGCATTTTCCTCATCATTTATAAGAGTTAGTATCCTATCTTGTATGTTGTCTCTTTCTATTCTATAATCTTGAGTTTCTCAATTCAAAATTTTACTGAAGAATCTAACAGTATCTTGGTTGACTTCCTCCACTGATTGGGTCATGCATCCATGTCCTCTTTCTTAATCTCCACTATCCTTTTTTCTGCTTCTATTAGCAATCGATGTCCTATGGAATAACTTGGTGTTCTTGTCGCCCTCCTTAAGCCATACTTCCCTCAACTTTTGGTGCAAGTAGCTTTCCTCTCTCGCCATGATAATTTCTCTTTGATGCATTTCTCCATTTTGAAGTCATCTACGTTCATGCCTCTCTCAATCACTACTTCATTCAGAGCTTCCAAATCTCTCTCCAGCTTTGCTTTCTCTTCAAGTATGTTTTTGAAATGTTCCTTATTTCATGTTTTAACTCTATTATTGATGTGATTTATCTTGTTATGGAGTTGGAAAAGTTTAGAGTTGTTTCACATTCTGATTTAATTCCACCATTGGCTAATCAGGTCAAATAGTTTTGTATCTTGAGCCACATATATTCAAACTTGAATGAACTTCCACCAGGAGGATCCTCTGGGCTGATAGTGAGTTGTACTAGAAAGTGATTTGATCTAGTGTAGGAAAAATCACAACTTCATATTAATTTAACATTATTCTCTCACTCCTCAAACAAAAAGATGTGATCACTTGCTTTTAAGCAATACAAGTGAGCCTTTCCTCTGATTCATCTATGATATAAATTTTTTTGTTCCTTATGGGTATTTCTCTCAATCTTTAATAATATACAAACACTTGGAAGTCATTTTGCACTTGAGATCTATTGAGAAGTCCCCTTGTTTCTCTAAGTTATTTAAAGTTTCATTGAAAACCTCTCCTATGATTCCTTTATCACTTACATATTGTTTCAACCTTTCTGTGATGATGCCCCATAGTTCCCTTTTGGCAATGGTAGATACCATCCCATAGATATTTATGATTGTAAATTCTTCACTTTTAGACAATACTTTACACCTCATGGCCATCCAATTTTGATTCTCTTCCAAAAAGGTGAAGGTTGTAGCTAAGGGTTTCCACACTATACCCAATCCCCCTAAGGCTCCATTAGATTCCACAAGCTATATGTTTCATTGTCTCCAAGCACTCATTCTCTTCTCACTTTCACTTTTTTTTCATTCCGTTTCTTGTATAAAAACTACATCATCCTTGCTATGATCTATTTGATGCTTGAACAAGCACCATTTTCTAGGGGAATTGACACTCCTTAGCATTATAGCTTAAGAGCCTCATTTCTCCTCTAGAAGGATAAACTCCTTCCTGTTTCTCAATTTCCTATGTCCTTTAGCGTTAGCAGCTGTTTCCAAATCACTTTCTAGTACAACTCACTAAGATACCACTTTTTTTTTCTAAAATCAACAAAGTCTGAACTTGAATGAGAAATTGAAGAAAGGTACACTCAAAAATTTGAAGATGCAACAACAAGAGTTCAAGTGCTTTAAATCTACTTTCTAAACTATTAATTTGTTTTGAAAATGGTGGAGATTAAGGGTTTCAAAAAAGGGCACCACATTTATTGGTCTTGTTTTTATCAGAAAAATATACCATAGCACCAAATGTGGTGCCCCTACAATGTTAACTTTTTTCTAGAATTTTGAAAATCACTTGAAAAACTAGCTAACACCATGTAGTTTATGCTGAATTTTTTGGCTAATTTTTTTATCAATATATGATTTTTTACAAATTTCCAAAGTAGACACGTCCTGAAAAATAGAAATTTGAGTATTCTCTCCCCTAAAATTTATGAAAACTAATCAAAAATCAGTTTCTAAAAATGTGATTTGTTTCAAAATTCGATGAACAAGTAAAATTCTATGCCCAAAATACGACATGTTGGTTTTTGACAAAAAATGGACACACTAGAAAAAGAAATTAGAGATGAGGACCATAACATAATAAAAGCATGAAAATAATTATATGGCTAGATAGATAAGAGAGAGCTTAACACTGTCATGGTGTTTTTTAATTGAAATACGTGCAAACCTGATGGAGAGCACAATACAAAAATGAGAGAAAATTTGGCATGCTTTTAGAAAAACACGTCTCAGGCCTAAGAAAGACGTCCAAGCCTTTGGGTTGGATGCCCAAGGCAAATCCAAGCCTAAGGTTTGGTGTTTCACAAGGAAGTTAATTTGGTAAGCACCAAATATGGTGTATGCCAAATGTATTGCATCAACAATCTCACTCTCTCTCTCTCTCTCTCTCTCTCTCTCTCTCTCTCTCTCTCTCTCTCTCTCTCTCTCTCTCTCTCTCTCTCTCACTCTCTCTCTCTCTCTCTCTATATATATATATATATATTAAATACTTTTAAAAAAAAACTTATAAATGAATTCACTTGACCCCCCTAAAAGCTAATGTAAAAGTGATTTTTTATCAGCATTTTGATATACTGGGTGGCTGCAAGAAGTCGAGTCCCACTTTTGGGCAAAAAGTGGAAGTGTTTTCTCTGTTTTTCAAATTTTTTGTCGATTGATGTCAAAATTTGATGCACTTAGAGATTGAATCTCAAAAAACTTCAGTAATAGAAAATGTAGTGCTCGAAGTCTAATTTTCAAATATGTAATTTATTTTAATACCCACATGGCAGAAATCATTTTTTAGTAGGCATGTTTAAAAAATGGTTTTTCAAAATGTCTGTTTTAGAACCATACCACACGTGTACGACCACCCTTTTTTTATGCAAATAAATGAATTTTTGGAAATCCTTCTGGGAAAAAATACCTAAGACACCAAAGATTGATGAGAATGTTTTTGCTTATTTTTTTATTGAGTATTTTTTTTTTTATTAATTTTTAACTAACAATAAAGTATGTTTTCAAAATATCGGGTGTACGACCACCATAATTTGATGAAAATTTCATATTTTTCAATTTTTTTTTAATATTCTAAAATCCTAAAAATAAAAAAGTTATTAAAGTTTTACTGAACCTCGGTATTTTAGGTTTAGGTACCACTTTTGATTAATAAATAATACAAAAATAGTAAAAATAATCTTATCACTATGAAATTTACATTTCTAAAATTAGGACGTTGAAAAATCTAATGGGTTTTCGTTTCATCAAAAAATCCAATCAGGAAGGCCTTCAAAAAATTAGGCCAAGGTAGAAATATGATGTCGTTTTACCTTAGCCATTTTTTTGGAGGTCCAAACATAGGCTTGGTGGGACCAAGCCTATCCTAAAGAAAAAAACAATGCTAAGGGTTGTTTCCCGCCCCTAATTTTAACAAACAAGCACCCATTTTTTAAATTCGAAAAACGGGCACCTGTTTCGCTTTGTACTGTTGAAAGTGAAATGGGCACCCATTTTTCAAAATAGGCACCCAATTCCAAAACAGACACTTGTTTCATTAAATAACAGGCGCTCGGTTCTGAAAAGATCCGTTGGGCCAAAATCTAGCCCACAAGCACAAATCCCAATTATTGAATGATTTTTTAATCATTTCCTGATAGGTACGATCTGAAAAGAGAATTTTTCATTAATCATTCTCTTTTTTTGTCTTATTGTTGATTTGGTAAGGAGATTGATTCGAATTCAAAATTTGGTGCAGCCATGGGATCAAATCAATGCAGGAAGAAGCAAAGGAATGTTCTAAAGGCTGAGGAGATTGCAGCAAATAGGGAGAAGGAGGCAATATGTCAACGAGAGAGAAGAGCACAAATGAGACAAGGAGCTTCATGTTCCACAATCGTTTCAGAAGAGGAGAACATCAATGAGACCATAAATGCTGACAAAGGAAACACAATAGAACCATTTAGTTTAGGTGCATCTTCTAATCCATTATTGGATATGGGTATATGCACGAAGTTGTGGTACCAAAAAGGTGCCACACTTCAAAAAAAATTAAAAAGCGCATAAGGCGCACACACTATAGGGTGCACGCCCTATAGGCTTGGTGTGCCAAGCCTTAGTGCACATGCCTTATAAGGCATGTGCATTATAAATAGCAAAAAAAAGCTTGCTCTGCATTTCTGCTTTCCAAACCTACGTTTTGGCATTTTTTGGTGCTATTTTCTTGCGCTCACCCTTTGGAAAAGCTTGAAATTGGGCACTAAGTTGTCCATCTCTCATCAAAATGCCGCCACACCATCGAAGAGCTCGAAGAGGTATGTATTTTTATTTTCTTATTATCATTTATTTTTAATTAATTTGAAAATTAAACTAGGTTTATTGATTTAAATTTATTTTCATTATCAAAAAATGAGATTAGACAAGAAAATATTGAAAAACCTCAATCACCTCCTCATGAAGACCATATTGAAGAAGAAGCATATCAATCAACTTCTCATGAAGACCATATTGAAGAAGAAGCACATCAATAACCTCCTAAAATCCCTAGACACCCCATAGGTACACAAGAAAACCTATTAGGTCAAATAGAAAATAGCCAAAAAGAGCTTGAAGGTTTAATCACAAGGCTAAAAGATCCCACTGGAACAAACTCTCATAGGACAAACCTTGCCAGTTCTTTGCAATCTATTGTATCTCACATACAATCTGTGAGTGGGCAAATAAATTTTTGGTCCCGTAAGAAGGAAGAACAAAAGCAATTTTATGCTGACAAATTATCATATGCGGTAGTGAAGAAAAAGAAAATTAACAAATTTGACTTGTGTGCTCTTTTTACGGACCCCCGAATGAATCAACCTTTACACCCTGGATGTAGGAGATTCCCTATTCATTGGTGTCATCATGAAGGGATTAAGAACAATTTTTGGGATAGGTGGTGGATGGTATTTGATTAGCCCCCACGCAATAATCATGAGGTACCCCAATACTTTTTGAGAAAATTGTACTGTGAGTTTGTCCTTAATGAGATCCCAAACTATTTTGATTTTCTAGATTTCTAAGGTAGAGGTTGTGGTTCCTCACATGATAGAGAGGGTGCACAGCATGATCCAAATCTCCCACCAAGACCCTTGGCCAAACCTATGGTGGAGCATGTTATTGTTCCTTCCATTGTGAAGGAGAGTATTGAGGTCGAAACTCTAGACTCGATTAGCTCACTCACTCAAACCCTTATACAGTATGCTAGTCCTCTAGTAGAGGGTGATGCAAGTGATGATGTTGATTCTTCTAGGCATCGAATTCTAGCTCATTTTTGTCGATCTTGTGGTTCTCCTTGCACTTATGATCCTAATAGTTCTGAGAATGCACGTGCACGAGCAGAGTTTGCTATAGAGAACATTGTCATGACAGAATCCTTGCTGAATGAAACATTTGGCATTGAATACCTAGGTGAATTTCATTACAAGTTCATTTCATTCTTTTTATTAAATCTTATATGTAAATTTGAGAATATATCTAAATTAGTAAATTATTATGATAAAAAATCAGGGTCAAAGTGTTCACAATACTAGCAACATTCCTGCAACACCCTTTTTCACTACTTCATCGACTCCACAAGTATACAACGAGTCAAAAAATATAATTATTATATGTAGATAGTTGAACCTTATGTGAATGATTTTCTAATTACTCATTTTGGATGTCAAATAGTTTGATGCTAGAGCTTCAACATCAACACCTCATAGTGTATTTAATCGACAATCTTTCACCCAGGTAAACAATTTATCTTTAATGTTGTTATTAAATAATATAGATAGTTTTGGCGATTAATCAATATACTTTGTTTAATTTTCAGATGTTGAATTCAGTGACTCCTCCTTCTATCTACACGTCAATGGAGCGTGGTGTTGCTGCAGCAGTAGCAAGTTCAACTGCTTTAACAGAAGTATGAGACATATTTGTAAATTTAGTAAATTTAGCATTACATTTGTTATCTTAATAATATGTTATTGAAAATTTTAACGACACTTGTATTTAGTTTAATTTATATTGTGATGCTTACAGGAGGGGCTTGTCACTCCAGATCATGAACGTGCACCTATTGTAGATGAACATCATGATTATTTGAATGCGGTAAGTGACTATTCTATTATATGTCATTCTAAAATTCAATTTTTGTATATGCTAACATCATTCTTTTCATTGTATCAGGTGGAGTTACAAAAAAGTCTGGAGAGGAGGTCGAGTGGACATACTTGAAAGACACCTGCATCATATACATCTCCATCCCCTCGACAAGCAAAGATATCTCATGATTTGTTTGCTTCCCCTCAAGGGAAATGAATAGAATAGGGTCCTATGTTGTATGCCTATATGGAAATTTTGAACATATGTTTTGTATTACGAATATGTGACATTCTATCGCCATATGGCTTTTGGCAAGCTCCTATTTGACTTTATTGGATACCATGTTGTATGCCTATATGGAAAATTCGAACATATGTTTTTTATTACGAATATGTGACATTCTATGTCCATATGGCTTTTGGCAAGCCCCTATTTGACTTTATTGGATATCATGTTGTATGCCTTTATAGCAATTTTGAACATATGTTTTGTTTTATGAATATTTGAAATTCTAAGTCCATGTGGCTTTCAGCAAGCCTATTTTTTTGTATTGGATATATTTGATAGTTTTAATGATATACAATGTTGCATGGATTTGTAGCTTTTTGGTTAATGCAAATCATTTATCATGGTTATCCATAATTGCAGTACAAATGATTAGATGAATAATTGCACAAAGTTTATTATTACTTAATCTTTGAACCTAAATATGTGTTTGTAATCCAAGACACAAGCCACCCCGATGTGTATGAGTTGACGGTTCGGTGCCACAACATGACCTCGCAGGATCAGACAGATCATTCTTATGACTAATGGGCATGGAGAAATGCGATGCCGAATATTGACAACTTTGAGCAATTTGAGCACTTGGGCGATTTGGCTGCTAGGGTGTGGCCCGCAACGATCGGGCGAGTTGGAGAGAAAAAAGATGGAATTCCTAGCGTAAACTTGACCACCCCGATGCGTACGAGCTGATGGTTCGGTGCCGCGATGAGTGGATTGAAAGATGGGGCGTTGTGCAACTTTTCATTGAACTCATCTGACGCTTTTTGTCGCAACCGAGAAAGAGTCACCACGAGCAATTGGATCTGAGTCTACCCAAACCAAGAGAGGATTTTTTAGAGTGCCATAACATGACCCTGTAGGATCAGATGGACCGTTCTTATGATTAACGGGCAGGGAAAAACGTGATGCCGAATATTGACAACTTTGAGCATTTTGAGCACTTGGGCGATTTGGCAGCTAGGGTGTGGCCCGCAACGATCGGGTGAGTTGGAGAGAAAAAAGAAGGCATTCCTAGCGTAAACATGGCCACCCCAATGTGTACAAGCTGACAGTTCAGTGCCGCGACAAGCGGATTGAAAGATGGGGCATTGTGCAACTTTTCATTGAACTCATCTGTCGCTTTTTGTCGCGACCGAGAAAGAGTCGCCACGAGCAACTAGATCCGAGTCTACCCAAACAAAGAGAGGCTTTTTTAGAGTGCCATAACATGACCCCATAGGATCAGACAGATCATTCTCATGATTAACGAGCATGGAGAAACGCGATGCCGAATATTGACAACTTTGAGTAATTTGAGCACTTGGGCGATTTGGCTGCTAGGGTGTGGCCCGCAACGATCGGGTGAGTTGGAGAGAAAAAAGAAGGCATTCCTAGCGTAAACATGGCCACCCCGACGTGTATGAGCTGACGGTTTGGTGCCGCGACGAGCGGATTGAAAGATGGGGCATTGTGCAACTTTTCATTGAACTCATCTATCGCTTTTTGTCGCGACTGAGAAAGAGTCGCCACGAGAAAGAGTCGCCATGAGCAACTGGATCTGAGTCTACCCAAACCAAGAGAGGCTTTTTTAGAGTGCCATAACACGAACCCATAGGATTAGATGGATCATTCTTATGATTAACAGGCACGGAGAAACACGATGCCGAATATTGACAACTTTGAGCAATTTGAGCACTTGGGCAATTTGGTTGCTAGGGTGTGGCCCACAACGATCGGGCGAGTTGGAGAGAAAAAAGAAGGCATTCCTAGCGTAAACCCAGCCACCCAAAAATGTATGAGTTGATGGTTTAGTGCCGCGATGAGCGGATTGAAAGCTGGGGCATTGTGCAACTTTTCATTGAACTCATCTGTCGCTTTTTGTCGCGACCGAGAAAGAGTCACACCCGAACGCATTGTTAAATCTAATATAAATCTAATAGGATTATAATCAATTTTGACTCACACTTTTATTGTAACATTTAAACAAAATAACACTTAATAAGTATTTGAATTCTAAAAACAAGAAAATATTACCTCAATTATTCAAATTTGATAAAAAAACTATGTTCTTCCTCTTTGACATTGCCAAATGAAAAAAAAGGTGGTGGAGAGCTAATGGAATGTATAAAATAACCTTGCATAAAATGTCAACACCATGCAAAAAGCATTTTTTTGTCTGATCATGCGTAGAAAGAAGACAAAATGAGAGAATGTGAGCTTGGATCACAAGTCAAGGGTCCCATATAACCGTTTTTTAGTGCAGCTCATTTGGTGCTACCCAAATGACTTCCATTGAATTTTTTTGCCTTAAACTAAACACTAACTATATACCCTATAACCATTTTTTTGTGCAGCTCATTTGGCTAGCGCCAAATATGGTGCTAGCCAAATGACTTCCATTGAAATTTTTTACCTTTGATAAATTTCTACTCTATACCCTATAACCTTTTTTTTGTGCAGCTCATTTGGCTAGCATCAAATATGGCACTAGCCATATTTAACACTAGCCAAATGACTTCGATTGAAATTTTTTAGCCTTTGATAAATTTCTACTCTATACTCTATAGTTTGATAGCCACAACCATAAAAATTTCTACTCCTCCCTAGTTTGATAGTCGTATAGTGTCCTAAGGGGTCATATGGTGTCCTATAACCCCTTAGGACACCATATGACCCATTAGGACACAATATGATGTCGTTATAGGTCGTATGGAAACCTAAGGGGTCATATGGTGTCCTATGGGACCATAGGACACCATATGACCCCTTAGGTGTCGTTACAGATCGTATGGACACCTAAGGGGTCATATGATGTCCTATGGGGCCATAGGACACCATATGACCCATTAGGTGTGGTTATGGGTCATATGGTGTCGTAAAGGGTCATATGGTGTCTTATGACCCCTTAGGACACCATATGACCCTGTAGGACATAATAAGGTGTCGTTATGGGTCGTATGGTGTCCTAAGGGGTCATATGGTGTCTTATGACCCCTTAGGACACCATATGACCCCGTAGGACATAATAGGGTGTCGTTATGGGTCGTATGGTATCCTAAGGGGTCATATGGTGTCTTATGACCCCTTAGGACACCATATGGCTTCTTAGGACATAATATGGTGTCGTTATGGGTCGTATGGTGTCCTAAGGGGTCATATAGTGTCTTATGACCCCTTAGGAAACCATATGACCCCTTAGGACACAATACGATGTTGTTATGGAGCATATGGTGTCCTAAGGGGTCATATGGTGTCCTATGACCCCTTAGGACACCATATGACCCGTTACAACACAATATGGTGTCGTTATGGGTCATATGGACACCTAAGGGGTCATATGGTGTCTTATGGGGCCGTAGGACACCATATGACCCCTTAGGTGTCGTTATGGGTCATATGGTGTCGTAAGGGGTCATATGGTGTCCTAGGACCCCTTAGGACACCATATGAGCCCCTAGGACATAATAGGGTGTCGTTACGGGTCGTATGGTGTCTAAGGGGTCATACGGTGTCTTATGACCCCTTAGGACACCATATGGCCCCTTAGGACACAATATGGTTTCGTTATGGGTTGTATGGTGTCCTAAGGGGTCATATGGTGTCTTATGACCCCTTAGGACATAGTATGGTGTTGTTATGGGTTGTATGGTGTCCTAAGGGGTCATATGGTGTCCTATGACCCCTTAGGACACCATATGACCCATTAGGATACAATATGGTGTCGTTATGGGTCGTATGGACACCTAACGGGTCATATGGTGTCCTATGGGGCCATAGGACACCATATGACCCCTTAGGTGTCGTTATGGGTCGTATGGTGTCGTACGGGGTCACATGGTGTCCTATGACCCCTTAGGACACCATATGACCCCCTACGACATAATAGGGTGCCGTTATGGGTCGTATGGTGTCCTAAGGGGTCATATGGTGTCTTATGACCCCTTAAAACACCATATGACCCCCTAGGACATAATAGGGTGTCGTTATGGGTCATATGGTGTCCTAAGGGGTCATATGGTGTCTTATGACCCCTTAGGACACCATATAACCCCTTAGGACATAATATGGTGTCGTTATGGGTCGTATGGTGTCCTAAGGCATCATATGGTTTCTTATGACCCCCTAAGACACCATATGACCCCTTACGACGCAATACAGTGTTGTTATGGGTCGTATGGTGTCCTAAGGGGTCATATGGTGTCTTATGACCCCTTAGGACACCATATGACCCATTAGGACACAATATGCTGTCTTTATGGGTCGTATGGACTCCTAAGGGGTCATATGGTGTGTTATGGGGCCATAAGACACCATATGACCCCTTAGGTGTTGTTATGGGTCGTATGGTATCGTAAGGGGTCATATGGTGTCCTATAACCCCTTAGGACACCATATGACTCCCTAGGACATAATAGGGTGTCATTATGGCTTGTATGGTGTCCTAAGGGGTCATATGGTGTCTTATGACCCCTTAGGACACCATATGGCCCCTTAGGATAGAATATGGTTTCGTTATGGGTTGTATGGTGTCCTAAGGTGTCATCTGGTGTCTTATGACCCCTTAGGACACCATATGACCCCTTACGACATAATACGGTTTCATTATGAGTCATATGGTGTCCTAAGGGGTCATATGGTGTCTTATAACCCCTTAGGACACTATATGACCCATTAGGACACAATATGGTGTCGTTATGGGTCATATGGACAGCTAAGGGGTCATATGGTGTCCTATGGGGCCATAGGACACCATATGACACCTTAAGTGTCGGTATGGGTCGTATGGTGTCGTAAGGGGTCATATGGTGTCCTATGACCCCTTAGGACACCATATGACCCCCTAGGACACAATAGGGTATCGTTATGGGTCGTATGGTGTCCTAAGGGGTTATATGGTGTCTTATGACCCCTTAGGACACCATATGACCCCTTAGGACATAATATGGTGTCGTTATGGGTTGTATGGACACCTTAGGGGTCATATGATGTCCTATGGGGCCATAGGACACCATATGACCCCTTAGGTTTTGTTATAGTTCGTATACTGTCGTAAGGTGTCATATGGTGTCCTATGACCCTTTAGGATACCATATGACCCCCTACGACATAATAGGGTGTTGTTATGGGTTGTATGGTGTCCTAAGGGGTCATATGGTGTCATATGACCCCTTAGGACACCATATGACCCCTTAGGACACAATACGGTGTCGTTATGGGTCCTATGGTGTCCTATGACCCCTTAGGACACCATATGACCCCCTAGGACATAATATGGTGTCGTTATGGGTCATATGGTGTCCTAAGGGGTCATATGGTTACTTAGGATCCCTTAGGACACCATATGACCCCTTAGGACACAATACGGTGTCGTTATGGGTCGTATGGTGTCCTAAGGGGTCATATGGTGTCCTATGACCCCTTAGGACACCATATGACCTGTTAGGACACAATATGGTGTCGTTTTGGGTCGTATGACACCTAAGGGGTCATATGGTGTCTTATGGGGCCATAGGACACCATATGACCCCTTAGGTGTCGTTATGGGTTGTATGGTGTCGTAAGGGATCATATGGTGTCATATGACCCCTTAGGACACTATATGACCCCTAGGACATAATAGGGTGTCGTTATGGGTTGTATGGTGTCCTAAGGGGTCATATGGTGTCTTATGACCCCTTAGGACACCATATAACCCCTTAGGACACAAGATGGTGTCGTTATGGGCCGTATGGTGTCCTAAGGGGTCATATGGTTTCTTATGACCCCCTAAGAGACCATATGACCCCTTAGGACACAATACGGTGTTGTTGTGGGTCATATGGTGTCCTAAGGGGTCATATGGTGTCCTATGACCCCTTAGGACACCATATGACCCATTAGGACACAATATGGTGTCTTTATGGGTCATATGGACACCTAAGGGGTCATATGGTGTGTTATGGGGCCATAAGACACCATATGACCCCTTAGGTATCGTTATGGCTCGTATATGGTGTCGTAAGGGGTCATATGGTGTCCTATAACCCCTTAGGATACCATATGACCCCCTAGCACATAATAGGGTGTCATTATGGCTTGTATGGTGTCCTTAGGGGTCATATGGTGTGTTATGACCCCTTAGGACACCATATGGCGCCTTAGGACAGAATATGGTTTCGTTATGGGTTGTATGGTGTCCTAAGGTGTCATATGGTGTCTTATGACCCCTTAGGACACCATATGACCCCTTACGACACAATACGGTGTCGTTATGAGTCATATGGTGTCGTACGGGGTCATATGGTGTCTTAGGACCCCTTAGGACACCATATGATCCATTAGGACACAATATGCTGTCGTTATGGGTCGTATGGACACCTAAGAGGTCATATGGTGTCCTATGGGGCCATAGGACACCATATGACCCCTTAGGTGTCGGTATGGGTCATATGGTGTCCTATGACCCTTAGGACACCATATGATCCTCTAGGACACAATAGGGTATCGTTATGGGTCGTATGGTGTCCTAAGGGGTTATATGGTGTCGTATGACCCCTTAGGACACCATATGACCCCTGAGGACATAATATGGTGTCGTTATGGGTCGTATGGACACCTAAGGGGTCATATGATGTCCTATGGGGCCATAGGACACCATATGACCCCTTAGGTGTCGTTATGGTTCGTATACTGTCGTAAGGTGTCATATGGTGTCCTACGACCCCTTAGGACCCCATATGACCCCCTACAACATAATAGGGTGTCGTTATGGTTTGTATGGTGTCCTAAGGGGTCATATGGTGTCTTATGACCCCTTAGGACATACACCATATGACCTGTTAGGACACAATACGGTGTTGTTATGGGTCGTATGGTGTCTTATGGGGTCATATGGTGTCCTATGACCCCTTAGGACACCATATGACCCCCTAGGACATAACAGGGTGTCGTTATGGGTCATATGGTGGCCTAAGGGGTCATATGGTGTCTTAGGACCCCTTAGGACACAATACGGTGTCGTTATGGGTCGTATGGTGTCCTAAGGGGTCATATGGTGTCCTATGACCCCTTAGGACACCATATGACCCGTTAGGACAAAATGAGGTGTCGTTTTGGGTCGTATGGACACCTAAGGGGTCATATGGTGTCATATGGGGCCATACGACACCATATGACCCCTTAGGTGTCGTCATGGGTCATATGGTGTCGTAAGGGGTCATATGGTGTCATATGACCCCTTAGGACATCATATGACCCCTAGGACATAATAGGGTGTTGTTATGGGTCGTATGGTGTCCTAAGGGGTCATATGGTGTCTTATGACGCCTTAGGACACCATATGACCCCTGAGGACACAATATGGTGTTGTTATGGGTTGTATGGTGTCCTAAGGGGTCATATGGTGTCCTATGACCCCTTAGGACACCATATGACCCGTTAGGACACAATATGGTGTCGTTATGGGTTGTATGGACACCTAAGGGGTCATATGGTGTGTTATGGGGCCATAGGACACCATATGACCCCTTAGGTGTCATTATGGGTCATATGGTGTCGTAAGGGGTCATATGGTGTCCTGTGACCCCTTAGTACACCATATGACCCCCTAGGACATAATAGTGTGTCGTTGTGGGTCGTATGGTGTCCTAAGGGGTCATATGGTGTCTTATGATCCCTTAGGACACCATATGGCCCCTTAGGACACAATATGGTGTTGTTATGGGTCGTATGGTGTCCTAAGCAGTCATATGGTGTCTTATGACCCCTTAGGACACCATATGACCCATTAGGACACAATATGGTGTCGTTATGGGTCGTATGGACACCTAAGTGGTCATATGGTGTCTTATGGGGCCATAGGACACCATATGACCCCTTAGTTGTTGTTATGGGTCGTATGGTGTCGTAAGGGGTCATATGGTGTCCTATGACCCCTTAGGACATCATATGACCCCGTAGGATGTAATAGGGTGTTGTTAGGGATCGTATGGTGTCCTAAGGGGTCATATGGTGTCTTATGACCCCTTAGGACACAATACGGTGTTGTTATGGGTTATATGGTCTCCTAAGGGGTCATATGGTGTCCTATGACCCCTTAGGACACCATACGACCCGTTAGGACACAATATGGTGTCGATATGGGTCGTATGGATACCTAAGGGGTCATATCATGTCTTATGGGGCCATAGGACACCATATGACCCCTTAGGTGTCATTATGGGTCGTATGGTGTCGTAAGGGGTCATATGGTGTCTTATGACCCCTTAGGACACCATTTGACCCCCTAGGACACAATAGGGTGTCGTTATGGGTTGTATGGTGTCCTAAGGGTTCATATGGTGTCTTATGATCCCTTAGGACACCATATGACCTCTTAAGACATGATAGGGTGTCGTTATGGGTCGTATGGTGTCCTAAGGGTTCATATGGTGTCCTATGACCCCTTAGGACACCATATGACCCATTAGGACATAATATGATGTCATTATGGGTCGTATGGTGTCCTAAGGGGTCATAGGACACCATATAACCCCTTTGGACACAATATGACCCCTAACAACACCTAAGAGGTTGTATAGTGTCCTATGATCCATTAAGACTCCATATGGTGCCGTTATGTGTCCTATGGTGTCCTAAGGGGTCATATGGTGTCCTATGACAACTTAGGATAAAATATGGTGTTTTTATGGGTCCTATGGTAACCTAAGAGGTCATATGGTGTCCTATGTCTCCTTAGGACACCATATGACCCCTTAGGTGTTGTTAGGGGTCATTTTGTGTCCTAACAGGTCATATAGTGTCCTATGACCCCTTAGGACCTAGAGAGAGGAGGGAGTGAGGAAAAAATTGAGGGAAAGAGGTGAGAGAGGGAATTAGATGGGTGTAAGGATGAAGAGCGAGATAGCTCGAGGGATAGGAGAATAAGGGAATTGTGAGAGCTAGAGAGGGGAGGGACAAAGAAGAGTTTGTATCTATTCCATATTTGCCACGTGCCAAATAGGGAGAGTGCCAAATGTGTACATAGAAACCCCCATCTCACCTCTCCCTTCTTTATCTCCCTTCCATTGTAGTTCCATCTCTCTCTATGAGTTCTAGGTCTCATATTATCTCTCTCCCCTTACCTCTTCTCGGGCTCTTCATTCTTATAGGTACATACTCTTCTTTGTCCCTCCCCTTTCTAGCTCTCACAATTCCCTTATTCTGCTATCCCTCGAGCTATCTCCCTCTTCATCCACATTTGGCGTGTGCCAAATGTGGAATATGGACCACATTTGGCGCACGCCAAATGGAATATCCATTCATCACATTTGGCGCACACCAAATAGGGCGCTCACCATATTTGGCGAGTGCCAAATGTCCCGCTTTGGGAAACACCAAAACTATGGTTTGGATTTGCCTTGGGCATCCAACCCAAAGGTTTGGACGACCATTTCAAGCTAGAGACGTGTTTTTGTGAGAACATTGAAAATTTTGACATATTTTTGGTCATGCTCTCCGTTAGGTTTGCATTTGTTTCAATGAAGTTAACAAAAAATATTGTGGTAAACTTGAGCTCCCTCTTAGCTATCCAAAAATGTAATTTATTTCAAATTTTGATTTCATTAAGTCTTTCATCTATAATTTCTTTTGTTAGTGTGTCCGTTTTTTGTCAAAAACCAACATGCACTATTTTGGGTCTAGATTTTTACACGTTCATCAGATTTTGAAAAAAATTACATTTTTAGAAACTAGACTCCATTCTATACAATTTAAAAAAAAAAGTTTTGATTTTTGATTTGTTTTCAATGATTTTAGGGGGGAGCATGCTCAAATTTCTCTTTTTCAGGATGTGCCCACTTCAAAAATTAGTAAAAACTCATACACTCATAAAAAAATTAGCTGAAAATTCTGGCATAAACTTCAAGGTGTTAGCTACTTTCTCACTGAAGCGATTTTAAAAATTCAAAAAAAAAGTTAACATTTTAGGGGGGCCACAACAGACACTATGGTATGTTTTTTGCATAAAAACAGGACCGCTTTTTGTGGCCCCCCTTTTTGAATCCCTTAATCTCCACCATTTTCAAAAAAAAATAGTAGTTTAGAAAGTAGACTCGAAGCACTCCGACTCTTGTTCTTGTTGCATCTTCAAATTTGGAGTGTAACTATCTTCAATTTGTCGTTGAAGTTCAGACTTTGCTGATTTTAGAAAAAAAGTGGCATCTTAAGACCCCATTTTGGTACCACAACTTGGTGCACATAACCATACATGTATGTCTTTACAGCCCTATGTTTTTTCTCATGAAGAAATTGGTGATTTAGTAGAAGAAGATTACTTATTAAATCAAACACCAATTGAAAATCAAACCCCAAATGAAATTAGAACTCAAGTTGAAACTGAAATTGAAATCCAAATTGAAACCCCAAATGAAACTAGATCTCAAATTGAAACTGAAATTGAAATTGAATTTGAAACTCCAAATGAAACCGAAAATCCTCCTACAATTGAAACCAATAATGTGGATGTAGACATGGAAACACCAATTGAAAATGAAATTATTTTGAATGATAATCAAACGAATGAAAATTTTGAAATTAAAAGTGATGTACTAGACAACCTTCTTGGCTTGGTTTCATGTAGACATTTTAGGACACATGCAAATAGATTGTTTAGATATATATTCTTATAATAAGAAATCTGGGTTTCAATGTCAATTAATGGTACAACTAATTAAAATGACTAAAATGCAAAAAGTGATGAAGAAGTTAGGCTTTTATGTCAAACCCAAGAAGAAGGACGAGTCTTTAAAACAAGTTTTATCAACTGTTGCTAGCGCCTTTGATACAATCAGAAAGAAAAGTTGTTCTAAAGATAAAAATGTGGCATGACAGGCAATAACAATAGCTTTAGTAAGCCAAACAACTTCTGATAAAAGAATGATGAGTAACATAAGTGAATATCTTAATATTCATCGTAAAACTTTGTCAAGAGCTGTAAAAAGAAAAGTTAACTTTGAAAGTGATCCGGAAAACAATTTGAGGACTTTTAGTGGTAGACTACCAAGGTCTAATATGAAACTTACTGGTGAAGTCAAAACTTTGATCGAAAAATTGTGGCACAATAATATGAGAGTATCACCTAATGTTAGAGATGTTCTTAAATTAAGAGTTGGGTCAAAAATTGGTGATCCACATCCAAAACACCTATTGGACATGACTCAAACTGAATTGTACAAAGGTCTTTTGAAAAGTGTAAACCTTGGTATGTTCGAATTAATAAAGAAAGAGTCACATATTGGTGCAAAACTCATGTTCAATTTCACTACCATTATGATGTATTTCGATATATACGTGTTACCATGCATAGTAATGGAATGTTCCAAGAACGTGGTATAAATATACCACTTGAAACTATAAAGGAGTTTATATCAAGTTTGTTTTGCAACCCACCAAATGAGCAAAATCTTCTTTTGAATGCATGTGTTTCCGATGTATATGATATATGTGGCAATCTTGCATTTTTGGATGAATGTTTGCATGAAAATATTTCAAATGATTTTGGAAAACTATTAGTTGATGTTAAAAGATTTAAAACTGTTGAGTATCCACTGAAGGATGGAAACGTTGGAAGATGGTGAGATCTAATCACTGAAAAAGTTAGTGTTCATGCATTTATGAATGAATTTAAGAGTAAGATCGTACCTAAATATGTTAAACACTCTTGAAAGGCTAGATGGCTCGATGGTCAGTTTTGAATATGTAAGGATACATTTCCTATTGGTAGTATACTTTCGATCGTTGACTTTGTAGAGAACTACACACTTGGACATGATCAGTTTCGAATTTGAGGGAGAGAGAAATTCAAATGACACAACATCTAATATGGTCAAATAATTGCACATGGCAATTCAAGAATGCTAGAATGTTTTATTGGTTGAGTAGGATTCATAAGAAAACTAATGTCGAACACATGTGGAGTTTTTTTTAGGCTAGACATGGGAAAGGAGAACATGATGGTGCCGGTGCATTTGTTAAGAGATCCCTTTGCAGAGAGCAACTCAAATTCAAGAAAAAGGCTACATTTAAAAATGCAAGTGCAATTGTGGATTGGTGTAGTGCAACTTTATCCACAAGATCAAGTCAGAACTCTATAATTAGATGTTTCTTCTGGCTAGTTAAAGAGGATAATATCCTTCCAAGATATGATTGTGATAAAATCAATGGGTCAGCTAGATGGCATTCATTTAAGAGTTCTAATTCTAACACTTGGACTATATGGACTAGAGAGCTTGCATGTTTTTGTCAATTTTGTGTTGCAGGTGAATGGGAAGAATGCAAGAATATGGAATGGGTCGAAGAATGGCAACACAAATCCTTAACACCTAGTGAGACACAATATCAAGATGTTAGAAGAAATGAAGACGACGTGGTCCAGATCATGCATTTGCATCAGAAGATTATGATTGTGTTTCAGACCTCATACAACCTGGCAAATTTAATTCAATTTCTTGTTTATAACTTTAAATTATATATTTTTTATGTATTGTCATATAATATATGATTGTATTTGAATTATAAATTCTAACAAGTTTTATTTATACATGCACTTCAATTTGTTTTCTAGGATATGTGTATGTTGTTGTTGCACCCGAGGATAATGATGAGCAGGTTGAGTATTGGCTAGCTATATGTGTAGAACCTAAGAAAAAGTTGATATGTGATCAAGTAGATGATGATGGTTTTCAGTATCCAGTTGGGTCTGTTGTGGTAGTTGGCACATGGCTACACAAATACTTAACAAGAAGGAATGGCTTACCAACTTATGAAGACTACCAATCAGAAAAGAAGATTATACACTATTCTCATTTGGTGGTGGCAACAAACATAAAATTAGAAAGATACAAAGGTAGACCTGCTAATAAGGTATTGTGGACACTTTCAGTAGAAGAGAATGAGGAAATCATAGACGCATTGCAGAAGAGAGAGGATGCAGATGGTACATTAGGTTGAATCAAATTTAGATGCATGTAAGTTTGTGTTAATTGTGTGAACTCTTTTATATTTAATTATGATAATTGTTTTTCTTTGTCCCTTTAACATTGTATTTGTCTACATTTGATACAATTTTGGTTTCATAAACAACATTGTATTAATTATCTTCTTCTTAATGCTATTTTGTGCACATTGTAATTGTGTTACAATCATTCTATTTTTTATGATATATTTATTTTATCGTAATTTCTTCATAGATTAATCATAAGTTCTTGATTTTATTATTATTTTAAGAATAGGATGTTATTGTACATTGGGATAATTATTTTATTGAATTGTAAACCGTTGCACTATAAGATGATCAATCACAATGTTAAAATATAAAGTCATAAATAGATCATATATAATCACTAGAGGGCACCAAATCATATAACAACATCACATATATAGTCACTAGAGGGCGCCAAATCACATAACAAGACTCGATATCATAATAGCAAGGAAATGACATAATAAAAAGTCCTATATATAATCACATAACAATTCTTGATGACATAATAACAAGTCCTGAAAAAATAATAACAAGTAAATGACATTAAAACAAGTCCAAATAGCATAATAACAAGTCCTAGGATAACATAACACGTGTCATCATAAAAATTCCATAATACAATAACATGACATGATCTAAAATATATAATCTAAGAACTCTTATGCATCTCATTTGCAGTCCTCTTCACTCCACGTGAAGGTGGTTGAGATGAATCATCCTCTTGCATGTGGTCCTGAGATGCACCATCCTCTGTGTGTGCAGTATCAGTGTCTCCACCCTCCTGTATATTATTAAAAGATTTTACATGAGAATAAGATTTAACATGAGAAGAAGTTACTTGCATAATTCACTTATAAAGTAATTAAATACTGAAAATTTAAAATAAATTACCATACAACCGTGCTCTACAATGCCCTCACTGGTATGTGGAGGTCCACTAACATGAACAAGAAAAGTGGTTGTAGTCAAGTCATGTAAAAAAACCATTGTACATCAATTTTGATAATCCCTATAAAAGTCGAGTACACTATACAAACAAATTTAAAATTATTTTTCTAATCATCAGTGCAAATGACAATGTCGACGGTTGCATCTAGCTCAATACCATAGCCATACCAATACTGGTAGTGGTATCCACCAAAACAACCTATATAAAGCATGAATTAAACTTGTATATATACATAAATTATAAAGTATATATCTAGACTACAAGTTTATTGCAGAAAAGCATACATACAATGTGTCATGTGTAGGTAAAGTAACTGATGGGTGAAGGCGTACATGTGATGCATAATCAAACAATCTAGAAGCCTACAATTGTAAAAAATAACGAACATGAATCAGAGTTGTACATAAATTAGTAAGCATATAAACACTTCAAATTAATGGATGAAAAACATACTAGTGGTATACATATGAGCCTCAGCAGTTGACGGGTCACGTGTAGAACTACCCACCTCAGTGCTACACGAAGCACCCTACAAAATTGAAAAAACATATCATACACATCATTACATTAAAATTTTTATTGTTTATTTTAAATGTACATATCAATACAATATATCTAGATGAAAGTGCATACCGTAAATGGGGCACCGACATCTCTAGGTATCGAGGTAACATGATGTCAATTCCTCAATGATGTAATATGATCCATCCTCTGTTCAGAAAAATTGACTCACATTATGGTTCGTATGTGTATATATAAGGTGTAATCACATAAATCTGTCCACTTAATTAAATGAATATTTAATATTTATTTGATTATTTAACCATCAATTAATAATTAATTAAATTAATATTTAATCAATTCATCTTAACCCTCTTCTCCTATTAATTAAATAAATTATTCAATTTATTTGATTTAATTCACTTAACCAAATTCAGACCATTAATTAAATAAATAAATCATATTTATTTAATTAAATCTTCTATCACATTTAAATAAATTAATATTTATTTAAATTCCCCCAAAATCTCATCTCTCACATTTAAATAAATAAATAATTTATTTAAATCACCTTTATCCTCCACCCACTTGTATTTTCTTACAAATGCAAGTTGCACAACTATTTTAAATAAATCATTTATTTAAATCACCTTTATCCTCCACCCACTTGTATTTTCTTACAAATGCAAGTTGCACAACTATTTTAAATAAATCATTTATTTAAATCACCTTTATCTTCCACCCACTTGCATTTTCCTACAAATGCAAGTTGCACAACTATTTTAAATAAATTATTTATTTAAAATCCTATTTATCCTCACCCACTTGAAACCTTTAATGGTTTCCCTTAAAGTCTTCAAACTTAATGGTTTCCTTCTAGAGTCTTCTCAAACCTTTAATGGTTTCCCTTAAAGTCTTCAAAACTTAATGGCTTTAAAGTCTTCAAACTTGATGGCTTCCTTCTATAGTCTTCTTAAGCCTTTAATGGTTTCCCTTAAAGTCTTCAAACTTAATGGCTTCCCTTAAAGTCTTCTTAAGACTTTAATTGCTTCTCTCAAAGTCTTCAAGCATTTTAATGCTTTATCTTCCTTTTTCTCATTTAAATAAATTAATATTTATTTAAATATTTATCCAAATGCAAATTACACCATTTAATTGAAATAAATGATTTTATTTTAATTGAAAATACCAAAATTCCTCCCACTTGCATTTTCCTACAAAATCCACTTGCATGCCTAAACCCCTTCTAGATTCTTTTAAACCTTTCCTAATTAACCTAATCCATCCCCTAAATATTGTCACATTCCTAAGCAAATTGGAGTCACTTCTCAAAGACTCCAAAGTCTTTAGAAAACAATTAATGATTTGTGTGTTCAACAAAGTAACCTCTAAAGTCTTCCAAACCACTTATGGCTCTTACATGACCATTAATGGTTAATTCCACTTGTACCCATGGTTAAGGACTTTGACCCCTAACTTAACCCTCATGTAACCCATGTGTCTCTTCAAAGCATTTATTTCTTTGACTAGGGTAGCCATCATGTCCCTTCAAGCATTTAATGCTCCTTATCTCTCCTCTCAAGCCTCCTCATGGTGACACTTGTCAACATGAGATTGGGTTGAAAGTCTCACATGGATTGAATATCTTTCAATCCTAACCCTTGTTAAGATTGCTTAATCTTAACCCTTCATTTCCCCATTTCTTCTATAAATAGAACCCTTCTCCTCAAGCAAAGGAGGAAGCATTAGAGTATTGTTGTTATACTGGTATTAGCATAGAGTTTTTTCATAGCATCACTATCTACACTTGCATAGCATTTGCTTATCATATTCAACCATCTTGAATCTCCATATGGCATCCATGGCTAGTGCTAAAAGCTGAGAGCTACACTCATTTGGGACTTGGAGAGGGGAGAAACAAGGGAAAAGCATCAAAAGGCATCATGGAAGCATCTTAGGGAGGCTCTTCTCCTTTCTTTTATTTTGTTAAACTTCTTTCATGCTTTTTGAAATCTCTTTTGATATGTTTGGAATGGTTTTTAGTTCTTTATTTTGTTTTTATGGTTGAAATTAACTTATTAACATTGAACTTTGTTGTTGCCTTGTCCCCATTTCCATGACATCATAAGGAATTTAATATTGCACTGTAAATTATATAAATAAATTTGTACCTCTATAGGTTGATCATCGTCTGCCCACAAGAGATCAACATATGAAGAGACGACATCAGCATGTGCAACATCCTTGATATCATCATAACCACCATGGGAAACATCAACATCATCAAAATCACCATCTCCTCTAGGGGAAAACTCACTCATCGGACCCATACATACATTCCCACAGCTCGTGCAAACATGTGCTAAGCTGGGGGCAACCCTCACCTCGCGCAATTGTTGTACCAAATTGCCCGACAAGGCACTCAATGAACCAAGAGAAGAATCCACTTCTCGATGATGGACAGGTATTGGAACAACCAGTGTAGGAAGAGGAACCGAGGGATCATCACGCACATGGTTTCTAACTTTGTCGCTCAATTTTTCCCCCGACCTATCCTGGGGCATACCTCTCCCGACCCCCTGAAATGATCTAATATCAAAGTAATTGGGTTTTTTACCCAATTCAAATTCGACCCATAATTTTTTCAAAAAATACATGGGAACCTCATGATTGGAGTGTGGCAGATAGTCAAAGACCATCCACCACCGCTCCAAAAAGTGTCTAGCTATGCCTAGATGCCTACACCATCGAATTGAGATTCGTAGCTTCATCAGATCTATCTATTCACCCGTCTTAGGGTTCACAAAATATTGTTTCAAATTAATTTTGGTTATTTTTAATTCATTGACTTGTTTGTATGATAGGCCATCAGCATAAAAAGAACGCAATCCCTCAGGGTCTAAGTACGATAGTTATCCAACTCCCTATCTAAATCTTGTACAGACTGTACAATCCCTTGCATACTATCTGCAAGGCATAATAGCTGTGGAGGTGGATGGGGCTCACGTCTAATGGTGTGGATATCTCTAATCAAAGAATCAATATTCCTCCTAATGGTTTGCCTCAACTGATTGGGTGGAAGTGAAGGTGGAGGCAGAGGTGGAGGTGGAGGTGGAGGGGGTGGAGGTGGAGGTGGCGCTAGACCTAATAGCTCATCTATCTCAAAATCATCCATTATGTGAAAATAATCTGCATATATATACAAACATGAAAATTTACAATTACTATTTAATTTATATTTCACCTTCCAAAAAAACTTATAATTAAATATAATTTACCAACTTAAATATAAAAAAAGGAAACTCACATAGATCTATATTATTAATAGGTGGGTCTATTTTAATAATAAGAATCATTTAAGAAATATAATCCACTTAAATCAAAGTATAAGAAACATTCTACAAAATAAAACATCATAATGCCCATGCAACTCAAACAATACTTATTTAACATCTAAAGATGCATTAGTATAAGTTCCATCAAAATCATAAAAATAATCATGAGAGAGAGAGAATAGATAATGAATAAAATGACTCCACTGATTTAGATAATGAATAATCATCTCCTCTAGACTCCACTGAGGGCTCATTCTCAATTAAGATTTTTTTTTAGTTGGCGTTTCAGGCCATCATGGTGCGTTTGTATGTTTGTTATAGAGAGATGGATGATTACAATACCTATGATAGTTGTACTTTGGGACCCATAATATCTGACCATCTTGTCATGAGAGGCTTTTAATCATAGTTTAATGGTACCATTGTGTAGTTCATCTTTTCAAAAAAGGTAACATCCACGGAATTACAATTTAGTACCCTTGCAATATTTAACCATTATCTTCAATTAGGCTACCACTTTATATTTTTAAATTGATAGGAATTGATTCAACTACTCTCTTTTGGTTTTTACTAAATCCATTGAAGTCATAAGTTATATCTATGAACTTGTAAATACATGTACTGCTTTGTTGTGTTCTTTGATAGAATCATGGGATGATTTAGTGATCGCAACTAGTAGTACTACACTAAGTTGAAGCTTGAATAAATAGTAGGTTCTCTACTCTTGGAGGAGTTAAAACAAAAAAAAACTCTAATTTTTTTAAAGCATGCATTGATTATTAGAGAAAGATAAAAGGATAAAGCAAAGAGAAAAAATAAGAAAAAGGACAAAGTTCCAAATCTAAAGTAAGATCTAATTCTCTCAATAAATCCTATGTTAAGCTTTATAATTATGTCAAGAAAAATATTACAAGAATGAATTAAATGATGGTTTAGATTCAATGAATTATTAGGATGACAATAGTGATATAATTGTTATATATTTGGAATGCATATATGTGAGGATACATGGATGATTAAATATAGAGATTGTTTCCACGTGACATTCTATTTCTCATTGAGGCATAATTTCACATTTAGTGTAATATTTTTTTAGTTCAAAAACATCTTTAGATGCACATTGTGACATTGGTAGAAGGTGGACTTTAGGAGTAGTTGAAATTTAGTATAATAATGTCATTTTAGAAACAATTGGGATACTTCACCAATAATGTCACTTTGATGACAAGTTGAAACTTTGACAACTTTTTATGACACTTTAACAACACTTAATGTTACTTCAATAAGAGCTAACATTTAGTGGATATCTATCACTTTGGTAACCATTGGACTTTATGGACATACTACCTCTAGGTTGGAATTTAATATCTACCATCTCAATGACTCACCCTTACATCTAAGAGTTCCATAAGGTTTTAAATAAATATACTATGGTGTAGCATGAACACATGGGCCACATTAGTGAAAAAGAACTTAGATATTTGAAAAATAAAAATCTTGTTGAGGGACCAACTAATTATTTTTTATTTTCACTTTTGTGATAATTGTATATATGACAAAAATTGTTTCTAGTTTTATTTGAGATATACTTAGAGATATGTCTACGCCTATAAATATGGAAAAAATATAAACTAACTAGAAACAACATTTTTCTACACCTAGAATTATGAAAAAACATGAATTATTTGAGCAATATTTATCTGCACTTAAAGATTTGGAGGAAATGAGTCATGTGCTTTGTGATAGTGTGATTGGGAGCCTCATGTATGCTATGGCCTACACTAGACAATAAATTACCTAACAATGGGGGTTTTGAGTTGGTTTATGGCTAATATTAAAAATAATCGCAACGTTGCATTCAAGAGATTTTTTAGATATCTTTATGGTACTTTGGATTTCTCTATTTATTATCAAGGATCTTTAGAAAAAATGCTTTCAACAACCATGTTTTCAAAGCACAAAGTTTGGAAAGAAGAAATTTTAGTAGTAGGATTGTTCCACATGTTATTAAAAATATAGGGACTTGTAAACTCAAATTGGATATGGGATGTTGACATTAGGAAGTCTAACATTGACTATGAATTTAGTCTATGTGGTGGTGAAATTAGTTGGATGAGTAGGTGACAGGTTGTGGTTTCTCTTTCCACTATTAAGTCAAAGCATATGACATGTTATCATGTTTGTAAATATATAGTATATCTTTAGAGATTGGGCTAAGTTAGGAAGTAGTGAGGATTAATAGTGATAGTTAGAGTATTATCAAATTTAAGAACCCTATTTTTCACACACACAAAAAAACACATTCATAGTCATTATCATTTTAAAGTTCAATTTAAACATAAAGCATATGTATATATTTTTGTTGGGAGAGAGAGAGTGAAACTTTAGTGAAAATTTTCCAATGTTAGACATTTGGCTAATGCCAAATTTGGCCCTAGCCAAATGGAAATGCTCTTTTCAAAATGCATTCCCATTTTGCTAGCACCAAATTTGGTCCTAGCCAAATGAAAATGTACTTTTCAAAATTCATTTCCATTTTGCTAGTGCCAAATTTGGTGCTAGCCAAATGGAAATGCACTTTTCAAAATTCATTCCATTTATTTGGTATGCTAATTGATGGATATATATGATTAAGACATCATATTTAATAGTTAGAAATTCAACATTCAAGGATACAATTATTTCATACTAGAAGTATTGGGAGTGGAAGAAGCTCCTTATGCTATTCATGTGAAAAATATATATATTGTATAGATGTTCTCGATTGTATCTTATGATGGAATGATGGACTACACAATTTGTGTTGTACAAGAGTAGTAAACAATATATATTTTGTAAGGTATCATCTAGTTAATCATGTAGAGTGGTATGAAACTATCCACAAAGATGATTTGTAGGGTCTTCAGCTAAATCAAAACAATATTTTCATAACAACAAATGAATACATAAATTATCTCATGGATCTAGATTATTATGATTGCCAAGGGTTCAAGTGATTGACAATATATTGCATTAATTTTTTTCTTGGATCTTATGCAAACAACCTTGAGGAAGACTATTAGCATGTGTTATGAGTGTTGTATTAAAGAAAGAAAAAGGATGACCATAAGAAATCTTGGTAAATTCCTATATTTGTCCATTTCATAATATTATTGTAAATATTACACAAATTTATCTATTTACAAGTTCATTTTAGCAGCCTTGTAATCTTCATATGCTCCACATTTTTTACAAGATCATTTCCATAGAGTTTATATAATCATACAAAAGAACACTGACTTGTAAATAAACATTCTATAATTATACCTTGATTTAATTATAAAACATTAAATAAAATAAAAATTTCACTTTCACACTATTTCATATAGCAGCTTTTTCCTTCATAATATTAACACATTTCACACTACACCTGATCATGATACAACTGCAAATTTAATTTAATATTATATAAAATAAAAAGCTCTATTATTTTGACTGTATTTAAACAAATAAATCAATCTTATGATAAAAATTTCCCTTTCACAGAGTTTCATACTATTAAGCAATAGTTTTTCTAATGATAATATTAATACATTTGATGTTACACCCCACATGATACAACTACTATATGATAATATACAAATGAATTGTTTTGAGTATGCTTAAAATAGGAGCTTTCTGCCTTGACCCCATAATGTTTAAAGAATTGCAGGAAAGAGATTGCCATCACTCTCTTATAAACCTTCTAAAATGCAGATTTCTTTTAATAACAGTTGTCTGCCGTCCACCTTGATAGATTCCAACCAAGAGGGGTATTATTTAATGTGAATGAGAATCCTGTTTAAGCAGGGACTAAGTTGTGTTGTGCAAACATTAAAAACCTCTGAAAATCCATGGAGCAGCAGTCTGCCATAACCAGAGTGCAGAGCTTAGCAGAGAGAGGAATCCAAACAGTTCCACTACAATATGTTAGGAATTCAGGAGAGGAGATCTTCAATAATATTAATTCTTCTCATGCACAGGACGTCCAGATTCCAATCATTGACTTGCATGGCTTAAATGTGCAGCCACGGAGCAAAAATACTGTAGATGAAATTTCAAGCGCTGCAGAGAAGTGGGGTTTTTTTCAGATTGTTAATCATGGAATTCCTGAGTCTCTTATTGCTCGAGTACAAGCTGTGGGGAAGGTCTTCTTTGAGCTTCCTATGGAAGAAAAGGAAGTGTATAAAAGTGAAGGAGGGAACAATATTGGCTATGGCACCAAAGTAGGAACTTCGGCTGATGCTAAATTAGACTGGAGGGATTCCTATTATAATATTGTGTGGCCTGTTTCGAAGAAAGTCATGAGCAAGCGGCCCAAACAGCCTTCCGATTTCACGTTGAGTAGTACTCTGTTGTTCATATGCATGTCTATGTACAGGATTAAGGATTAATGATACATGCATGTATATAATCAATCTTTTGTTGTTAGTATTAAATTCGATTGTGTTGAAGTTTTTACATCAATGTTTCAAATTATCAGGAGGATAAAGAGTTAGAGGATTCGATTGTGTTGGACTTTTTGCATCAACATTTTGGATCACAAGTTCCATGATCTGTCATTATGATAATAGAGAGTTAGAGGATTTGATTGTATTGGAGGTTTTTGCATCAATATTTCAGATCATACTCCACGATCTATCATCAGGATAATAGAAAGATTCAGAATTTGGTTGTGTTGGAGTTTTGAAATTAATGGTTTGGATCATACTCCATGATTTATCACCATAATAATAGAGAGTTAGAGGAGAAGTAATGATGAATCAAAAAGTGTGATCTGAAACATTGATGCAAAATCTCTAATAAAATTCATTTGAATAACAGAAAGCTAGAGGGTTTGATTGTGTTGAAGTTTTTGCATCAACAGTTCAGATCACACTCCATGATCTATTGTTAGGATAATAGAAAGCTAGAGGATTTGATTGTTTTGGAGTTTTTTGCATCATGATTTTGGATCACACTCTATGATCTATTGTTAAGATAATTAGGAGAGTAATGATGAATCAAAGAGTGATCTAAAATATTGATGTAGAAACTCCAACACAATCGAATCTAGAAATTACAACAAACTACAAGATTATTCTGATCTTTTGATCCGCTTGTGGATTGTTTTTGCAGGGAAGTGATGGATGAATACAGCAAAAAGATTTGCAAATTGTGGGAAGTTCTGATGCAGGCACTATGTGACGGCCTTGGATTGGCTAATGAAAATGCTCTTGATGAGGCATTGGGTGGAGAGAGGAAGGAGATTCACTTCACCATAAACTACTACCCTCCCTGCCCTCAGCCAGAACAGGTGTTGGGCATCTCAGCTCACTCTGATGTGGATGCACTCACAATTCTCCTTCAGGACCAAACCCCAGGCCTGCAAATTCTCAAGGGCGATGTATGGCTTGAAGTTCCCTGCATCCCAGGTGCTCTTGTTGTCAATATTGGTGATCAAATTGAGGTCAACACTCTCATATTATCTCTAGACATAGATATTTGCAAATACAAATTCTTAATTTAGTGTATAATTGAGATAATAGTTGTTTAATGGAAAAGTTGATCTTGAAGATGTTTGCAAATACAATTCTTAATTTAGTGTATGATTGAGATAATAGTTGTTTAATGGAAAAGTTGATTTCAGATATAATTTAAAATTTTAAAAAAGAGTGGATAAGTTATAACATGGTCTAGATTAAAGAATAGGGGTGCATCTATGATATAGTTTTAGGTGTGAAGCTGTTGTAAGTGATGATAAATTTAGACTTTTGGAAACTATTGATGGTTGGTAAGGGGATCATTTTATAAGAAGATTTACTTTAAATATAGTTAATAGGTCCTAGTATACATTAAAACAGGTATGATTGTAATAGTATATTTTAAGAGGGGTATAGTCGTAATTAGTTAATTAGTTAATTTCATGTACTTAAGACACCTGACTTAAGGGGATGGACGTATGTACACAATATAGGAGATCTTATGTGGTCAAACCGGGTCGTAAGGGGTACATGTTGTGTACATAAATGTTAAAAAAGTGGCATGTGTGTGACGGGCCTTTAGGACCACATTGTGTTGTAAGGGTCACGCATGTGTTCTAACACATGCATGACCCCTTAGGACCACATATGAGCCCTTTTATCATCCTATACTTAGTGTATATTATAGGATGATAAAAGGGCTCATATGTGGTCCTAAGGGGTCACGCATGTGTTCTAACACATGCATGACCCCTTAGGACCACATATGAGCCCTTTTATCATCCTATACTTAGTGTATATTATAGGATGATAAAAGGGCTCATATGTGGTCCTAAGGGGTCACGCATGTGTTAGAACACATGCGTGACCCCTTAGGACCAGATTATGACCCATTAGAACAGAATGTGGTCCTAGTAAAGGCTCGTCACACACATGTATGCATTCTAACTCAAGGTATAATATAGACATGGCTCAAACTAAATTATAGGACAAGTGTGGCTTAAAAGGGGAATGCATTTGAAAATAGGAGATGGCTTAAGGGGATACACACATGTGTTCTAAAATGTACACGTGCGACCCCATGGGATCGTGCATAGTGTCCGGAGGGGTCATCTATGTGGTCCTATGGGGTCACACATGTACATTAGAATGTGCATGCATGACCCCTTAAGACCACACACATAACCCCTTTGGACACTATAGTTGATCCTATGGGGTCATATGTGGTCATAAGGGGTTGGACGTGATGTGATCCTATGTGGTCATAAGGGGTATGTTGTATACAATTTAAAGATGTTTTAAATAGTTTCATTTTTGTTGTAATTTTTTGGTTTTGGTTTTCATTTTCATTTTTGTTTTGATGTTGTAAATTAAATGTTTTGGTTTTGATTTTTTTTTTGGTTTTTCGTTTCATTTAAAAAAAATCCAAATCTAATCAATTCATAAAAAAAATTCAAACTAAATTTAACTAATTTTTAAAATAAAAACATACTTTTCTAATTAAAAAAAATTTATTGAGCTAAAAAACATTTTTTTCTAACAATAAAAATAAATTTAAAACTAAAAATTATTAACAAAAAAAATAATTTTAAACTAAAAATCTAATTTTTTAACTAAAAAATTAATCTAAACATGAATTATTGAATAAAAATGGGTGTTGGGAATACCTGGAAGACTAGAAGGCGGGTTGTTGGCAATTCATGTGAGGGCTCCACTCCTTGAATTGGGATCCCGTATGCCAAAAATGAACCGCATTTCGTTAAAAAAAAAATATTCGAAATGGGATCCCGTGTTGAAAATGAAACGGGATCTCATTTCGAATATTTTTCAATACGGGATCCCATTTGGAGCTCTAGTCTCGGGATCCGGGGGCCTAGGGGATCCTATTTGATTTTAGGCTCGGGATGCTGAGAGCCAACAGGATCCCGATTCATCTCCTATTCTTTCCGCCCCGATTTTGACTTTTTAACTAAGTCCAAAGCTTCCACATTAAGTGGACACAACTTCTTGCACTTAACCATATCCTTCCTGAAACCAGACATGATCATCTATCTTCATCTTATACAAGATTGTATGTTTTGTCCCAGCAAGTTTGGTGATCATTCTATTTTTGCCTCTCTTCAAGGAAGAGATTAAAGTGCTTCAGTAGGATGATGAATGATATCTCTTGCATGTAGGATTTATAAGTATGGTTGCAGGAAGAACTAAGTTGATGGGTATTGGTGTAATGCATTAATGTATAGATCTCTTTGGTTGCGGTTTAAACTATTTGGGTGAAAAGCTTCATTCTGAAAGTAGACTCTGTTGCCCAGTAAATGAAGCCACCGGTTAATGTTTATTTTCATAATCATTTCAATTTTCGAAGACTCTTTTATTTTCAGTTTGTAGGAGTAGGGTTAGTGTAGAAAACTCATCCCAAGTGCCGAGTGATATTTGACAACTCAGGATAGTAGCCAAAATCTCAGTTTCAGAGTGATATTTGACAACCTAGGATAGTAGCCAAAATCTCAGTTTCATACACTTTCCTTGGCATAAACACATTGGAATATATGTTGAAATCAGTGATGCCTTGAGTCTTAGAAGTTGTAAATTATTTAGGCATTTCTTAGGTCCACCCACCTTGGTCTTACAGAGCCAAAAGTGCAAGAGATTTCAGTCTCAGTGGCTGAATCTCGTTCATTGGCCAAATCCAATCTTGAGCCTGTAGATGGGAAGTGGATAAATCTCTAGGGTTTGTGGATCTATTGATTTGGGAACCAACATATGGCTCAATTTATTATTTTCTAACTCTGTTGGATGGTCAACCTTAATGAACCTATCAACAATATTAATCTTCATCATTTTTACACGTGAAGTTATTATATTCTACTTTCTCTCACCTATGTGTTTAATTACTTTCATGATGCAAGAAATCACAAGATTTCACATGTGACTAATGTAGGACACCCCTAATTTTTTAATGTTCTAATAAAATATTCTATTTTCAAGTCATTTTCAATGTACATGATCTAAGGTGTTTTGGATTATTTTTTATTCCTCAACTTTAGGATTTGTCTTTTAGATTTTGTTCTTTCAATTAGATTTTTATAAAGTTAATTAATCAAATATGGATTTTTTTTGTTCATCAATTAATTAATTTCCTTTTACAATTCACAATATATATTTTCATGTATGATATGAAATAACTATGTATATATATATAAACATTCGTATACATCAAAAAATTAAACACATTCATACTTCAACATTAAATTAATCTATAATAAAGATTATTGATAAAGGAATAATATGAATTAAGCCAAAGATTGAGTCACATATAAATATCCTATCACTCTTCCATGACATTAGAAATATTATATCTATGTGATCATATTACACACAACTACATTTACCTTGATCTTACATGATTACACTAAACATGCCATTTCCTATAACTAATTATCAACAAACTAAGAGAAAATACATTTATCTCCCATTATATAATATTTAATGATTATATCATTTAAATTAGATTAGGGATACCACATAGATATATGTGTTCTTGTACTATTTTCACCTCTACTTAGATTAGATCTATAATAATTCATAGGTGAATAATATTCTCCATTTCATTCAAAGTTTTACATGGTTTCATGCCTTCATCACATACTTAATAACATCCCCGTGTTTTAATCTAAAATTAATCTTTACATGGCTTAATTCTTAAATATATCATGGGAATCAACTTAGTTACACTTTCCCAATTGCCTTCAATTCCATTTACACTACCCTTTGCACCCTTGCTAAAAAAAATTAAACATTTATGGCATATAGAAGATAATTTAGTTTATGTGAAATAATTATGTTTTGTATGTATGGATGATGTTGTTGTTTTTCAAGTACATAAAAAATTATGAGGTATCATTCATAAAGTATATCCTGGATTTATTTATTGGTTTATTTTCTACATCTTACTTTGAATTGCTAACCGAAAACCACACATTACTATTCAATAATATCTATTACTTGTTATATATCATAAATAATCCATTTTCTTAATATTATTTTGAAAACATTATAATATTGGAAAGAAAGAAAAAAATAAAGGTTCTAACTATATGTATATGAAGATATTTACTTTTTCTTTAGTTATAAATTATCATAAAATACATAATAATTCATTATTAATGCATTTTAATGTTCACACCAATGCACGTGATAAAGTGAACGTACTACACTTTTACATCTTTATTTTATGTCATTTGCATGTATACCATAAAGAGATATTCATAGTCTCTATTCATTGTCACTCTAATACTTAATCATAGACTTATTTACATACCACCAATCTATTTCCCAATAGTTTAAATTGATCATCCCTTACAACATTCTCATTACTAAAACTATATTATATTAGATGCACTCATATTCTTTGATCTAGACCATGCTACAACTTCTAAGAAATAATTTATTGAATCTCCTTATTTACTTAAGCAAGAGAAATAAGGAAAGAGAAAACCCACGCACCTTGGATACAAGAAAATATCTTAAATCGATTCCTATGCAGATGAATATTTGAGTTCATTGATATGATCCTTGCCAATCAATCCTTTGGTGAAAAACTGCTCCAAGTACTCTTGGTAAGACAATGCTACATACAACGGAGGATTCTCTTCACTTATCAATTCTTTGAGAGGTGAGATGATTACATTTTGAGACGGAGTACAAAACATGGGCCATGACATCCTCACACAATTTTTATGAACAAAACTCCTATGCTGAATGCTCTTGTATTTTCCATCGCTCAATATCTACCTTGGAAAAATAACAATGCACTCTTAAGGAGACATTAAACTAAGAGAACAAAATTTGAACCTAAAATGCTTAATAATTTAGATGGTCTATGGAAATATCTATGTAGGAGATGTTAAACTAAAAGAACAAAAATAAAACCTAAAATTATTAATCATAGAGTTGGCACTCTTGTTGTTTGACCGGGTTTTCATATAGCAGCTCGAAAGACACCACTCAAGATCATGTTGGGAGAGTCGATATCCCCGACGTGTCCCAATTCTAGATACCCTTGTGAGGTGATGAAATCCCCAATCAAAAATAGCCCTCAACTACAAAAAGAAAAATCAAGTGTTGTCAAGCACCTTTGTCATCACCCAAGGTCTGCAAAGGTGAGGGGAGAGGAAAATAGATGTGATGGTGGGTCCACCCTACACATGTGCAAGCACACCAAACATGGAAGACACAAGTTCTTTTTAGTCCCACATGAAAGCTGCTTTCTAAGATAGGTATAATGAAAGTAAACTAAATTAGTGGGAAAAAGATGGTCTTCAACTAACGTGTTGCAAAAACAAGTTAGTAGTCTAAAAATTGCCTTGGACTTATGAATAAAACCTACAAAAATTCATATTATGATCAGTAACACAAAACCCTAACTGCCTCGGCACAAATGTCGAATGTCTATGCAAACGTTAAACGTCTGTGTAGGCACTGTAGTAGGGCTTGACTCTAAACAAGAAAAACAAAAAGTGGGAAATAATTTTTAAATTTTTAAATTTGAATTCTGGGTAGGAAAATTCACTTGCGGGGACTCTGAATAGATTAATCGTCTGCGCAAATGTCGAAATAGGAAGCTACAGAAAAACATTAACTAGCATAAAATTCAAAATTCAAAATTTGAATCTAAGAAGGAAAATGGGCCCAACAGAGATGCCAAACCAAGTGTAGATGCTAATTTTATGTGCAGATGTTGAAGCATAGATGCCTAAATTTTTTGTCTAACCTACTAAAAAACTAATTTGGTGATTAATTTTTTATTGTTAAAGAAGTGAAATTCGTTTATCTACTTGTTTTTGTTCTTTTTAATTCAAATTTTTAAATGTTTTTGTACCTTTTAGATTGTTTGAGCAGATGAAAATAACAGAAAATTAAAGGTTGATTAGCTCTCAACTCAAGGCAAAGACGTTGATGCGTTTAAAAAGGTAGACGTTGATTCAAGAAATATAAAGAAAAGAGAGCGGGAGAATTCAAATTTAAATGCAGACACCGATGTAGCTAGGCGGAGATGTCGAAACAATGATGCAAAGATGTCGATGTGCAGTCCCAGACACCGAACTAGAACCTGCAACTAAAACTTCACAAAAACACAAAAAAATATTAGAATTAAGGGACGTGGGTCCCATTGGGCGTGCCAGAATGAAGATGGGAAAATATAAAGGCCTAATGGTCAGTATATAAACCAAATAAAACACAAAAAAATGTATTCAAATACACAAAACAACCATTATACCTTAGTTCTTCACTTCTTCCTCCTATTGAGCTTGATGAAGTAGAGGTGCCCTTGTTGCTCCACTTGATTTTCAACTTGGATTATTGATTGTGGATTTCTCTTCACTACACAACAAGATTGGATTGGATTAAAAGATAAGTGTGGATGAGATGGATATGTCTTAGATGGGATATGAATTTGGCATTATGAGGGTATGATGGAGGATTTTCATCCTCAAATAGACATCATAAGAATATGATGGAAGTGTATTATTTGTGAGAAGAGGATACTCTGATTTATAGTTTGGAGGAGGCCAAAATGAACGGCCAAGATTGATTCTAAAATGAAGGGAAAGGATTGAAGGAAAGAGTGGGAAAGGATTGAGACGACAAGGAGTGGGATCCAAGAGATGTGCCATAAAGGCATTTCTTGTCTCCACACCTCTTAAGTACATGTGGAAGAGTTTCCCAAGTACACTTGGAAGAGAAAAGGAATATAGAATTCCTTGGGGGAAGGGAGGAGGAATTAAAAATTCCAAAATAGAGGATGTGTAGGAAGACTAAATGAGAAAAACGAAATTAAAAATTCCTTGCCCGAAGAGAATGCATGGGGAGATTCAAAGAATTTGAAAGGATCAAAACGGGTAGCATTCAAGATTGGAGGATGAGATGGGAAAACCATAATTTATGGCAAAGGGTTGACTCATCCCTAATCAAGGGATTTGCAAATGATTAAGGGGATTGATTAGGTGGCTTAATGGAGGATTATAGTGCAAGTGGGCAAGTTAGGAGGATGTGACGTGAGGAGAGATAATGAGTGGAGGAATATAAAATTAAGGAATAATGATAAGCATAATTATATAAAGGAATTAATTAGGCTAAATGATAGGATTAGGAAGGTGATTTGTAGGAATCACATGATTGAAGTTAATAAACTAATAGAGATTTAGAAGAAATAATGACTGAGGTGACTTATGAAGAATGCAAAATAATTAATTTTGGTTAATTAATTATAAGGGCTATAGTGATAAAATTAATTAAATTTGATTTAATTAATTTTTAAGAAGAAAGGGACCAACACAATTAAATTATGTGGACAAGCTTAAATTAATTAAATATTAATTTAATTAATTTTAGACATCTACGGTAAAGTGCATGTCCTACAATTTAACATCTTTTTTAATACCACTTTGCATGTATGCCATAAATAAATATTTATAGTCTTGATTCATCTGCTGTGATGCTTAGTCATATACTCATTTATGGGTGAATTCACAATAATGGTTCCCACTTTTTTGCCACTTTTGACACTGAGATGTACTTTTTAAAAATAATCTTCAACTTCCGAGAACTATAACTTTTAAACTATTAAAAATTTAAAGATGATGTAAATTAGTGATTTCTAGCATTTTGTTTGTAGATTCTATATACGTTTGTTTCAAATTTTTTTGAAGGATTTTTTTAAAAAATTTCCATCTCCCTCGAAAATTAGGTTTTTACAACAAACTACATTTTTTAAGAGTGATGTGCCTCCCGAAATGCATAACTTTTTTTCTATAAATGATAAAAACTAAATTATTTCAAATTTTGGTTTGTAACATCAATATCTAGGGCTTGCATTTGGTTTTATAGTGATATGTTCAATATTTTTCATTTTATAAAGTTTTGAAGTCCGACTAGTCATAATTCAGACATAGGTTTACGTTTGAACACATAACTTGTTCTATATAAATCAAAATTCAATTTTATTTTTTTTGTTAGAAAGAAGACATCAATACCAAGGGCATAGATATTTTTTAGAATTTTTTTGAATTAGTTTCTTATTTTTCCCAATGCGTTGAACAGAGAAGTAAATGTTCGGTGAAAAACCAATTTTCCATAAAATTAAAAAAACAAGAACATAATAAATTCAAAATATAACAAAATTATACTTGTTGGAAAGATTGCTTCAAATAATACCATCTAATATTTTTGGGTTATCATGATTATTTCATTCGTTCTTTGAACCAGAGCTTTCGTTCTTTGAACCAGAGCTCCGAAGTCATTAATTCTTCAGAACTCTGAAATTTTTTGGGAAAAACTTCTAATTGGAGGGTTCGAATGAACAGTATTTCGAGCGAATGGGGTTCGCTCGAACCCTAACCCCCATTCACTCGAACCTTTGGGCTTGATTTTGGCCTATACTTTTTTGTAATGGTCATGTTTGAATGAACCCAACCATTTTTAACTGTCGGGTTTCGTTCGAACTCTGGCCGACACATTTTTTGTTTTTTTTCATTTGTGGAGTCGTATAAATGTCCATAATTTTTTTCATTTTTTATCACACAAATGATTAAAATAATTCGCATTTTTGGATGAGAGAAGACATTTGAAAATTATTTTGAGGGCAATAATTTGAAGATTTTTTGTAAAAGCATGGGGAACAAGAAAAGGCAAAATAAGACTTCAAGGAATTATTCTCCCGAAATGGAAGAAAGATATCAAGAACAAAGAAGACAAAGATATCTTGAAGCAAGTATGTATTTTTAATTTTATTTCTATTTAATTTAATATGTATTACATAACAATTAATTAGTTCAATATTTTTAATCTAATATTTTAATGAAAATTAATTTAAAAAATCTTAATTAAATTAGTTGGAAATAATAGGATTAAAAATAATCTTGTTTTAATTGGAAAGCATAATTAATTTGAGATAATACATGTGTATTTGCAAATTTCAAATTCCATCAACTTGCTTGTTGTGTAATTGCATTTTTCTCCTATATAATTAAGTCCATTTATAATAGATAAGACCTATTAAGTCATAAAATTAATAAGACCTATTATGTCATAATTTCTAGGTTCTAAATTATATATATATTGATTATTTAATCTACATGTACATTTAATTTCATGTGATAGGTCCTTTAATATCACATAATATATCTATCTTAAGGGGAGTTAAGTATATTAATTGTGAAATGTTTTTTCATATGTGGTCATATTGATTTTAATAATAAGGCCTATTAGGACTATTACATTGATTATAGATCTTAAATGTGACATAAATTTATAAGGTCTATTAAACATGTTGAATAATTTAGGTGAACTATTTATATGACTTCACGTACATGCAAAAACATTTCAAATTAGGAGGTCTATTATGCAATAATAGGTCTTAAATATACATAGATGTGACAAATTATAGTCCACCTACATTATGGTCCATAACAAATTAATATGAGGTCACCTTTATCGTATGCATGCATCAAAATATTTGTACTTTTAATTTTCAAGATTGGAATTTCTAATTTATCAAAATTTTATTTTATGTGTTAAATTATTGCTCAAAATTAAAGATTGAACTTTATTCCTAACCTGAGAACAAATTGAACTTTAAACCTAAACAGGTAATTTATTTAGACTTATAACAATAAGGTCCTGAAAGTAAGTAAATTTAATAAACCAAATTGAATGGGCTAATTTTAACATGTTACAAAGCTTTAAGCCAAATTCACCCCTATTCTTAAACCTAATTGAATAATCTTTGATTAATTCAAGAACCTTACACAAACTCTTAAATTATGTTCAGAACGGGCTTGAGAAGAAGGGAGTTCTGAAGCAAGAATCGAGGTAAACGAACCTATTGAAGAACACAATATAATTGATGAACATAGGGAGGAGATTGTCCAAGTTGAACCAATGGAGACCTTTGAAGGAGAGGCATCAGGATACTTACCTCCTACCACTGATATGGATGAGCATATTGTGGATCTAGCTAAACAGGTGAAGAGAAATATTTCTTATAAAAATTTAGATCATTTACTTGAAATGGATGTGGATGAGTTGAAACGTCTCAGTGAAGAACCTAGACATACTAAAAGGAGGTCAATGAATAAAAGTGGAAAAGAAATAATGTCTCATTTCAACAATCTTGATACTACACTAGAAAAAGCTCAATTGTTATCAATTGTACTTACTCATAAAGACTTAATAGATCCAATGAAATTGTTGGGTATAGATACAACAAGTCAAAAGAGGAAAACTTCTCAGCTACAAAAATTTATTGTTGATAACGTTAAGAAAGGTTTGGTGAACATTGGCAAAAAATCTCGAAAACTAGATAAGACCATTTCAAGAAGAGTGATGTTGACATCTTTAGTAAATGAAAGATTGTCTCAAAAAAGACAAATCTCTTCACTGTCATCTGAGTTTGGTTTTAGTAGAAGGACAATATCTAAATATGTTAAAAGGAGAAAGATTTTGGATGATACTACCTCAGAAGGGAACTGGGCAATTATGTGTAGAGCTTCTCATTCTGATAGAATTGAAGATGTTGTTAGGAACTTTGTGACAAGTTTTTGGAATGATAATACTCGTCCTTCATCAAATAGTAGAGATGTTATCAAGCAAAGGATTGGTCCTGATCATTATGATCTCCATGTAAAACATTGGATAATCACAACAAAACATGAATTGTATGTATTGTTTACTAAAACAAACCCTCATATAAAGATTGGACAAACCATGTTTGAATAGTTAAGGCCATATTATGTGAAGTTAAACAAACTTTTCAAAACTTGTTGTTGTCGTTATCACATTGAATTTGACTTGTACTATCAGGTGTTTCGAAAGATTAGAGAAGATAGTGATGGTTTTGAAAATGCTCCTCCTAAACAAACAAGTCAACTCATAGCATCCATCTTATGTGATAAATCAGATGATAATGCAACCAGTCAAATAAATTGCATAAGAGGAATTTGTGGAACATGCAGGGACTTGGCTAAATTGCCTTTGAGAGATGAAGATATTGACACGAGGAAGATGGTAAATTGCAAGAGTTACAAGTACAAAAAAAATGAAACAAAATTTGGAAAGGAATCTACAAGGCTAGATTATGTAGAAGAGGAAATACCTATTGGAACGTTTATGGAAAATTTTCGTAAGTTGATAAAACCATACATATGCCATGATTTTTTTGCCAAGTGGCAAGAAGAACAATTTAAAAGATTAAGAGAGACTTTCCCACTTGGAACTATTCTATCTGTAATTGACTTTGCAGAGAATTACTCTTTTGCACATCAAAAAGAGATTCAATCAGAGTATTACTTTTCAAAGCAAATCACTATTTTGGTGCATGTGTGTTATCGACATGCATAGATGAATTTGGATGGTGTTTATAGTACATTTGAAAATTGTGTCATTAAGAAAGAGTACCACTTCTATACCAGTGATGATAAGGAGCATGACACTCTTTTTGTACAACATTGCTTTAAGAAGTTTTTTGAATATTTGAAAGATAGAGGCATAACAATAGTTAAACATTTTGTTTGGTCTGATGGATGTGCGGCACAATTCAAATCTTCGAGGACATTTTATGCACTATGTAGATATCATCGAAATGACAAAATACCATATGTTTGGAGTTTTTTTGAGAGTGGTCATGGAAAGGGTGAACATGATGGTGCATGAGCTTGTATCAAACGTACTCTAAGAAAGCATCAAATAAAGTACACAGGAGAACATATAGAAGTTGCACATGATGTTGTTGAATGGTGTAAGAAATACTTTGAGCAACCTAATTATCCTGGGGAATCATCATCGAGAACATACAAACCCATTCCATATAGAGTGTTTTGGGAGATAACCGGTACGTGTTCTCTTTCAGTATTTTATTTAATTTTTAAAAAAATGTTCCTAGTTCAAATGTTTCAATTTAACAACTTGATCTACATGTACATTCTTGTACACATGTACATTTTGTAGATGTGGATAGAAAATCAATGCATGGATGCAAGAGCGTGGAGAGGACAAGATCTTTGCATTGTGTCATGAGTACAGATAATTGCCCATGAACATTATACACTAGGGATTATTCATGTTTTTGTTCTGAATACATTTTCGAAAACAATGTTGATTGCAAGAACCAAGAGCTTGGATATGTTAGTGAATGGAAAATGGTGCCACTAGATGTTTCTGACACATACAAGGATTCAAATGAGGATGAAAACTTTGAAGACGTTCCTTTGATTTCTGGTGATTACGATCATATTTCAGGATTGATTAAAAAAGGTACATACATGACGTACACATGTAAATATTTCCTTAAAAATGACATATACCTTAGAATTTATTTAACTTGTGTCAAATTGTAGGAGATATTTTTACAGTCATAGCAGAAGATGGAAATATAGAAGGTGTTAGTTATTATTTATTGCGTTGCACAGAAGAGAGAAAGAAGTTATTGAAATCTGAGATGAGTGATGGAATGTCATTTCCCACAGGTTTGAGTTCTGATTTGAATATATACATGTACAAATCGCTTACGTGGAAATTTTTAATTTCTCAAATTTCTTATATACATGTACATGCAGGATCAGTTGTATTGCAAGGGACATATTTCAAACAAGTTAAAATTGTTCAACATGGGATTCATTTCACTGAATACCAAATTGACAACAAGGTATATCAGTATAGTCACTTGGTCATTGTTGTTGGCCTAATTCTTCAAACAGTTCCATGTCGAGGGTGGTCTCAAAAGTGGAGACTAGATAGTGAAGATCATGACAAAATATTAAGTGTTATTGAAGAGCATTCTGAACCACTTGATGTGGTATGAACTATATATATATTTAGTAATCCAAAGTACACATGTGGTTCAGCCCACATGAATTGAATTAATACTCAAGATAAATTCTAGATCTCTTAACTTGTTTTGAAACTAAAGGATAAATATTTTTTAAGTTTAAATACATTATGTCAAATTAGGATGTATTCAAAGTTAATTCAAGTACATGTACATGTTTAAATGCATGTTTAATTTGTATGTATAAGGCACTGTATCTAATTCTAAATGCATCTAATTTGTAAGGACCATTAGTTAAAATAATTTAATTAAAAAATGCATATTTAAATTAGAATGTAATATGTACATTTATAAAATTGATATAATAATATGGAATTAGGACATGTACATGTTGTCAACTATTTAACTACAGTATACATACCTAGAAGCTCACATACCACATGTGAACTATTCAATACATGACCTATTAAGTTTAGTTTGTTCATTTCATACATACTCTTTTGTTTGAACATGTTCTTTTAAATTTTAATGCATATCTACTTGTATTTCTAACATGTGTGCATGATATATATATAATCCAGTCCAGTCCATCGAACATAAAGTACATATATAATCTAACATGTATGTACATGTGCACATGGAATATATAATCTAACACATGTACATGTGCATGAAATATATATAATCTCTAGTCTAAACTTCATGTCACATGATGCAGTGGAAATATATATAATCCTAGTATCAAACACAATGGAGATATAAAGTATAATCTAGTCTAAACTTCATTGTACATGCATGTGAAATATACAATCTAATCAAACATGTATTTAAATCTAATCTAATCAAACATGTATAAATCTAATATAATCAAACATGTATAAATCTATATAATCCAATCAAACACAACGGAGATATAAAGTATAATCTAGTCTAAACTTCATTACATACATGCATGTGAAATATACAATCTAATCAAACATGTATTTAAATCTAATCTAATCAAACACAGTATAAATCTAATATAATCAAACATGTATAAATCTAATTTAATCAAATGTATGTATAAATCTAATATAATCAAATGTATGTATAATCTGATCAAACACAAACCAAGTATAAAGTATAATCTAGTCTAAACTCCATGTATGTGCATGAATATATATAATATGAAAGTCTATAAAAAGATAAATGTAAATGAGCTATAAAGTCTGGAGCAAATCAATAGGGATCATGTCGGCTACGAACTGAGCGACCATCTGAGGGGGAGTCCTGCAAAAGTAGAATTTATTTAAATATTAAATATAATATATCTATCTCTCTAGATGTGCATGTACATCAAATCCAAGTAGAGTTAAATAAAAATTTAAATAAAAATTGTAATGTGCATGTATACATGTACATGTACATATATGTAACAAAAACCATAACTAACCTGTACACTAACATCATCTAAAGAATCTCTCCTATGCACACGCTCAGAGCTCAAGGAAGGAGTGACATGAGCTAACTGTCAATTTAAGGATTAGTCCACGATCAATTTAAATGATCTACAAATTAAAAATTAGAACTCTAGATTATTTATTAAACATGATCTATATATATATATCTAGATTTATCCTATAAATTTTTAACATGTATACATATCTTCTAAAAATTTAAACGCACATGTACATGTACATGCCTGTGTATCACCTGGAGTAGGCTATATAGTCTGATCCTGTCTCATGATCATATCAACAACATCACTCGTGCCTGCATATCTTTCTCTAGCTGTACGTATCACTAAGGAGTGCAAGGGGCTAACTAGATGAGTGGGCATTGTGGATGAAGTGTTTGACTGTAGTAGCATGTCCATAAATCCAGTATGGCTCAAATCTCTCAACTGATCCTCAAATGAGTCCAAACCCTCATCTATGATATGGACCTGATCAGCTCGTATCTCCTCCTCAAATGAATCCAAGTGGCCCTCATCTGTGATATGGACCTGATTAGCTCGTAGCTCCTCCTTTGCAGTAACAAAGTGATTTGTAGGTGGGTCAGTTCCTGGAGCATGCGTAGAGTGATGAGAATGATGTTACTGCCTCGAGGTATGCATTGATGCCATTGTAGCTAGACCATCTCTGCATGTAGTAGGTCCTCAGCTAAATACTGTGACATCTGTACATGTCTACTACCTCCGACTATAGCTGCTACCTCATCTGAGGAGGGGATGCTAGTAGAAATATACCGATCATCTGAATCTGAAGCCCCCCCATGACTAGAAGATGCATGATCTATGGATAATCGTGAACGTGGTTGAGTCATCATATATCTGCCCACCCTGTCAGAAGATATGGTGGCTGTTGTTGATGCATTCTGTCCAATCCTATCAATTGCTTCTCTTTGAGAAGCAATCACAACGCGATCCACTATGGGTGCCATGGCTGGGACTACTGCAGGAAATCTCTGGCCAACAAGGTCCCTATGTCTAGGCAGAGCTCTATCACACCTACGATATGCATCTCTATCAGCAATCCCGCCCCTCCCCTGTCCATAATATCCTAGAATATCAAGGTAGTTTGGTTTCATCTGACAATGAACCTCAAAAAATACCTTCTTTTCAAAGTATAATGGTATCTGGTCGTTATTAAGATAACAACCATGGGCAGCTAAGAAGCGTGGGTAAATCAATGATGCAACCTGTGGGTCGATACATATGGTAACCTGATATCCCCTCACCTTACTCTTCTCCTGATATTGTGGAAAGCATCTCTCCTTGATGGTCTCCTTCGAGACCACCCCCACCACATCAGCAAAAGAATGAGGACCCCCCACCTCACTCCTCAACTGTCTATATATATCCTCTATAACCTCAAGTGAGAATGAGGTATGAGAAACTAAGCGGTCCCTCAATGTCCGCAAACTATCAAAAATGTACGTGCATGTACTCTTGTACATGCCATCAGCATGAGGGTCATCTAATATGGCCCTCAACCTATGCAACTCCTGATCACTGTACTAAAAAATAGTAGCAATGTTAGGCAAGGGGGGATCTTGCTGTGGAGGATCAACATCATCAATGTGTGGCTCCTGATGTGGAGCCTGCGTAGGTGGATCCTGATCAGGAGCCTGCGAAGGTATATCTTGGGATGCCATCTATCTAGGTACATGTCATAAAGTTAAAATAAATACGTAAGTAGAGAGAGAGACAGATTATACATATAAATCTTCATGAGAGAGAGAGAGATATCATTTTCATTTTCAAAAAATACAAGTAAAAATTTCAAATATTTTAGTGAGAGAGAGAGATAACATATATTTCAGATCTAGAGATAACTTATATTTCAGAGAGATAGAGAGATCTAACACGTGTATATTTAAATCGTTGACATAAATAAAAAATTCAAGAACATGATATATAACATTTGGGCCTGGATATGATTATATTTGGGCCCATATGATTATAAAAGTATTAAATCTGCAATATGTGATCTTAATGGGAATGTAATATGACCCCTTAAGACACTATGTGATGGACTAAGGGGTATGTCGTTCACACTAGGATTTTATAAGGGGTCATATGCAGTTCTAAGGGGTCATGCATATGTTAGGACACTATATGATCCTAAGGGGAATGCCATATGTATAGTAGGATGTTATAAGGGGTCATATGACCCCTTAGGACACATAGGAAATGTCATATGTACAATAGGATGTTATAAGGGGTCATATGTGACATACTAAGGGGTCACACATGTGTCAATGCATGCATGACCCCTTAGGACCACATACGACCCCTTAAGACACTATCTGATGGACTAAGGGGTATGACGTTCTCACTAGGATTTAATAAGGGGTCATGCATATGTTAGGACACTATATTATCCTAAGGGGAATGTCATATGTACAATAGGATGTTATAAGGGGTCATATGACCCCTTAGGACACATAGGAAATGTCATATGTATAGTAGGATGTTATAAGGGGTCATATGTGACCTACTAAGGGGTCACGCATGCATTGTAGGGGTCACGCATGTGTCAATGCACGCGTGACCCCTTAGGACCACATACGACCCCTTAAGACACTATGTGATGGACTAAGGGGTATGACGTTCACACTAGGATTTTATAAGGGGGCATATGCAGTTCTAAGGGGTCATGCATATGTTAGGACACTATATGATCCTAAGGGGAATGTCATATGTATAGTAGGATGTTATAAGGGGTCATATGACCCCTTAGGACACATAGGAAATGTCATATGTACAGTAGGATGTTATAAGGGGTCATATGTGACCTACTAAGGTGTCACAAATGTGTCAATGCATGCGTGACCCCTTAGGACCACATACGACCCCTTAAGACACTATGTGATGGACTAAGGGCTATGACGTTCACACTAGGATTTTATAAGGGGTCATATGCGGTTCTAAGGGGTCATGCATATGTTAGGACACTATATGATCCTAAGGGGAATGGCATATGTATAGTAGGATGTTATAAGGGGTCATATGTGACCTACTAAGGGGTCATGCATGTGTGAATGCATGCATGACCCCTTAGGATCACATACGACCCCTTAAGACACTATGTGATGAACTAAGGGGTATGTCGCTCACACATGGATTTTATAAGGGGTCATATGCGGTTCTAATGGGTCAGGACCACATATGACCCCTTAGGACACTATATGATCCTAAGGGGAATGTCATATGTATAGTAGGATGTTATAAGGGGTCATATGTGACCTAATAAGGGGTCACGCATGTGTCAATGCATGCGTGACCCCTTAGGACCACATACGACCCCTTAAGACACTATGTGATGAACTAAGGGGTATGTCATTCACACTAGGATTTTATAAGGGGTCATATGTGGTTCTAATGGGTCACACATGTGTTATAACACATGCGTCACCCCTTAGGACCACATATGACCCCTTAGGACACTATATGATCCTAAGGGGAATGTCATATGTATAGTAGTATGTTATAAGGGGTCATATGTGACCTACTAAGGGGTCACGCATGTGTTAATGCATGCGTGACCCCTTAGGACAACATACGAGCCCTTAAGACACTATGTGATGGACTAAGGGGTATGTCATTCACACTAGGATTTTATAAGGGGTCATATGCGGTTCTAAGGGGTCATGCATATGTTATAACACATGCATGACCCCTCAGGACCACATATGACCCCTTAGGACACTATGTGATCCTAAGGGGAATGTCATATGTACAATAGGATGTTATAAGGGGTCCTATGTGACCTACTAAGGGGTCACGTATGTGTTAATGCATTTGTGACCCCTTAGGACCACATACGACCCCTTAAGACACTATGTGATGGACTAAGGGGTACGTCGTTCACACTAGGATTTTATAAAGGGTCATATGCAGTTCTAATGGGTCATGCATGTGTTAAGACACTATTTGATGGACCAAGGGGTATGTCATTCACACTACAATTTCATAAGGGGTCATTTGCGGTTCTAAGGGGTCGCGCATGTGTTATAAAACATGTGTGACCCCGTAGGACCACGTATGACCCCTTAGGACACTATGTGATCCTAAAGGGAATGCCATATGTACACTAGTATGTTATATGTGATCCTCTATTACCTCCTAAGGGAACGTATAGTGTCATCAGGGTATATGTGGTCTTAAGGGGTCATGTTGTGCGTGTAATAGGATGTGAAAATGGGTCACATTGTAGAGGATTTATTTTGTCTAATTTGTTTAAATTTGTTATCCAAATTTTCTAATGTTTATTTAAATTAAAATTTATTAATTTTTCTAAAGTTTAATTTATTATATTTACGTTTGCGACATTTTTCTAATTTTCTTTTTTTGCTAATGTTTTTCTAAGTTCTGATTTACTACCTTAGTTTTTTATGTTTTTCATAACAATTTTTTAAAATGTTGAAAAAAATATACATATATACAATTATGTAATTTTAAAAACAAATTGACACATTTCAGTCAAAACATTAAATTATCAAACATTTTTCTAAAATAATGAAAAACAATAAATTATCAAACATTTTTCTAAAATGTTGAAAAACAATAACTATATACAATTATTTAATTAAAAAAATAAATTAACAAACAAATTATTTATTAATTTAATAAAAAAAGACATTATTAAACCAAACAAAGGGTTATTTTGTGCACCTGATATAATAAAGGTCAAAAACTAAAATATGAAAGACGCTAGTTGCTATAGACAAAGCTCGGTGACGTGATGCTGACGACTGGTTCGATCCAACCCCCACCAGACAGAAAAAGACAACTTTGATAATGACCCTTTAACTGTCACTTTCACTTTTTATAAATGTTTTTAAAAACCCTAACTGAAAAAGGGTTCAAGCGAATGGGGGTTCGAGCAAACCCCCTAAAATATTAATATTTTAAGGGGTTCGCTTGAACCCAAAAGTCATCTGCAATTTGAGCGAACCCAGGTCCGCAACGTGGTTCACTCGAATTCCAAGGGGAAGTTCGAGCGAACACCCCTATTTTGCTTGAACACCTAAAAAATCGAAGTTCCCACTTTTGCCAAATTCCTTCGTTGGCAAAAGTGGGAACCAGCTTTGTGAATTCACCCATTAACTATATATATTATTAAATAGCATGAAATAGGTCCTATTAACTATATATTCAATTTATTAAACTTAATTATGATCAAATGTAATTTAATTTCGACCATGTCCCCTTAAGACACATGTAATTAGGAAATGCACGTACATCCTATAATTTAGGCTTGTCCCCTTAAGCCACATACATCCTATAATTTGTAGATGCTAAATTCAAAATTCATATTCTAAGTACATTAAATTAACTATATTTAAACCATACGGGCGTCTAAACATACTATTATGATAATTCCCCTATTAACATACATTCAATTTATCCCCTTAAGCCAATCTATTAACATACATCCTAATTAGGCCTACCCCCTTAAGCCAATTGTCCTAGTTAGGCCAATCCCTTTAAGTCGTGTGTCTTAAATGATTAATTATAAAATTTGTAGATGCTAAATTTAATTACGACCTATTTAGGCCTATCCTCTTAAGCCAAAATTATCATATTTCTAGGTTGACCCCCTTAAGCCACGTGTCCTAGCTGTAGGCCAATCCCCTTAAGTCATGTGTGTCACTCGATGATTATTTACAAACATTTTCATGTAGATGTTAAATTTTAATTTCTTATGTACATGATCATATATATTATATGTAAAATCGTGCATGTTCTTGATTTCATATGTACACATTAAATTTTTTATCATTTATCTGTTTGTAGATATTTTGTATATGTATATATATGTAGATTGTACATGTTTTAAAATTATTTGTAATTTAAATTCATGTTTTATTTTCAAAAGTTAGATTTTAATTTTTTATTTGATTTTTAATTAAATGTATCATGTGTACATGTGTATATATATATGCAGAGCTCAGATTACATACACATCATCACATGGATGTGTTTGATATAGAAGATTTTCTTAATGCAACAGGGCCCAAACAACCCCCCCTAGATGACCCTGGCCATGGTGCACCACCTCCTAATTTTGTTGAGGGTTGATTTCGAGCCATTATTGATGAGAATGTTATTTTCATATAGGGGAAAGTTAATGAGACCCTTAGAGCACCACATATATCCCCACACATGCACCGTTTTGCATCGAAGATGCAAAACGTTATTAATGCAGTTAGGTCTATAGATGTAGAGCTCAATTCACATCAAGCATGGAGAGAGGAGAGACACCAGTTTTATTCTGATGGCCTCTCCTATAAGGAAATTTTGAACCTAAGAATAGACAAATCTCACCTTGTTCCATATTTTTCAAACCCCATCACAGGTGAACCCATTCCACCAAACAAATCCTGCATATCCATGGGGTGGTGTACACATCGGGGCATGGCCGATAATTTTTGGGATCAATGGAAGATGGTATTTGATACTCCACCACATGCCAACTTAGAGTGCCCTTTATACTTCTTGGAAAATTATATGCAAAGTTTGTTTTGGGTTTAAAGCCCAATTATTTTGATATAAGAGCATTCCATGGTGTTGGTGGTGGCATGCCACAAGATAGGTTGGGGGCATGTATTGACCCCAATAGACCTTCCCATCGCTAGGCCATTGTGGCTCCTATGCCTGTTATACCTATGACTGTTCATCAGCATTCTGTTTTCTCCATATTGGACTCATTGACCACACTCACTGGTAGCCTTAGTTAGCAGACAACTGATTTGTTGGACCGTGGTGACATTGACACTGGTGAGGATGATGTTGACATGAGTACAACCATTCCATGTACATCAACACCTCATTTTTGTATGAGTTGCCATCGACTATGCTATGGGCCTTGTGATGGTCCAGACCTTGCTTCTAGTTCACATCACGGTACATCCTCTTTAGCTACACAGGGAGCATCCACTGATCATGATAATATTGGTTCATATGTCAATTTTCTTTGTGTCGATCTTCTAACATCCACTAACATCCACTAGTTGTTGTCCAAAATCAGTTTCACTACTCTCATGCATACATTCTACTAGTGATGAAAAATTGTCACAACTAGAACATTGTCTAGAGATACATAAATGTAAATAAAATAATTGTCCATTAGTTCTTTGACAAAATAAACTTGCTACAAATTCTTTGATTGATTTAGGTGGCATATCAATACCACATTCCTGGATAAGCATGTTACTATGCAAAACACAACGTATGTATTGAAAAACATCATAATAGTAATGAAATTGCATGTGTGTTTTACAACAACAAGAGACTCTTTGCTTGTTAATTTTCACATACCAGGGCTTGCATTTTTCAAATGATCTTTGACTTATAGTGACATTTCTAGGTAACAAAACTTCATCCAAAAAATTTCTATAAAATTTAGTTTGAGTTGTGTCTAATAGGGGTTTTGGATGAGGGTCACGAATTTTACACCCCACTCTCAACTTTAGAACATCTATAGCATTAGATGATACCCTTGTATTATCATGCCAAAACTTTTCACCCAAAGATTTCACTTCAATATTCAATTTCATATCTGACCTGCAAAGTCTACCACTAAAACTCCAACTTTGGTTGATTGGATCACTTTCAATACTTTCTCTTCTTTTAGCTGCTCTAACCAATGTTTTAGGATGCATCTTTAAAATTCCACTAATGTTGCTTACCATCCTTTTATTCAAGGTTGCTTTATTCACTATGGCAGTTGTTATAGCTCGTCACGCCACATTCTTATCTTTAGATCAACTCGTTGTACCAATAGATTCAATGGCACTTGCAATAGTAGACCTAACATGCTTAACAGATTCATCTTTTTTTTATGGTTACACATAGATGCCTATTTTTTCATCATTTTATCATTTTCCACATTCTCATCAATTGCATCATAAGTTGACATTGAATTGCAATTTTTTTTCGATAAAAAATTTCTTTGTATATTCTATTGGCATATGTTCTTATTTGTCTCCAAGAAATCTTACTAGGAAGATTATCCAAAACATTTTTTTCAATTTTTATAAAAAAGTTTCCCTGATCTTCAACAATTGGAGGATTTTCATTTTCACCATGTTCAAAAGGATTTTCAGTTTCAGCATTCAAAAGAATTTCATCTTTACCAACATGAAGGTTTTCATTTTCATGGACAATTCTATCAATCTCAACATTGGTATATCCAGCTTCTACTAAATTAGCAATATGAATATCACCTATAATCACATTATCCATGTCTTGCAAAGAAGGATTTGAAGATATACCTGGATAATTTGAAGATGTACCTGGATTTGAGGATGTTGTACTTGGAATATTCTTCATAATTATTTCATTCACATCATCATCATCCATAATAGCATCATCTACGTCCATCTGATTCCCCAAGGCATCATCTTGAATGTTTGTCTCTTCCATTGTTGTGGATCTTGAAGCATCAGGATTATTCATTTGTTGAATCGTCATTCTTCTATCCCTTTGACGTTTGGCCTCCTTCTCTCATTCTTCTTGAATTTCCTCAATGGTCAATTTCCTCCTTTGTTTCTTCTTCTAACGTTGTTTAGACCCCATGACTAAAAACGTATGCAATAAATGCCACCTTCAAAAAATGGATCTAAAATTGCAACCAAAAAACATCCAAAGGACAACTAGATCATAATATATCATGTAAAAACTCGTAGATTTGAATCGACATGTTTTATTATGTTAAATGATCATATATTTATACAATTTAAAAAAAAAAATTAATGGTAAAAGCAAACGGGATCCCGTTTTCAATAGGGATCCCGTTCTCAACACGGGATCCTGTTTGTAAAAAGATTATTTTGGGGCCCGCTTGTAGGTTTGGTATTAGGCTTGGTAAATGGTTCAAAAAGCCGAACCTGAGGCTTGGAACTGGTTTTACCTTCAACTTCAAGCCTAAATCAAGCTTCATACAAAAAAATGACTTCAAAAATATATCTGAACACCTAATTTTCAGAATTTTTTTAAACAACAAAAACTCATTATAGTACACACTGTCTAGATTCCAAATATATAATTTTTTAAGAGAATGGATCAATATTTTTAATTTTAAAATAATTTCTAATCAAAGAGATCCATAAACTTGAAATAACATGGTTTTTTAAAATTTTAATAACTTTTTTGTCTTTAATTTTTTTAAAAAAAAATTTATATGGCATCAAATTACAGACAAATCTATACAGTTTAAAAAAAAATTAAAAAATGTTAAGTTTAGGTCAAATCATGCTTTCTGTACATGCGGATTTTTCAAAACAGTGATTATGCCCAATTAAAAAATTACAAAAAAAAAATATATGGAAAAAATTACAAAAAAATATCCTCATCAAAGGTGAGTGAGTTGTAGATCTTTTCCCAAAAGGATAAAGAAAAATAGTTTCATTTAGGTCAAATTATGCTTGTCGTACATGGGCATGGTATGGTCCTAAAAAGTGACTTTTAAACTATATGTTTTACTAATGCCTATTCAAACTTCCTTTTTAAGATTTGGGTATTGAAAAAAATTACATATTTGGAAAGTAGATTTTGAGTACTACATTTTCTATTACTGAATTTTTTCAAGAATCATCCTTTAAGTGCCTCAAATATTTAGGTCAAACGGGACGAAATCAAAAAAAAGGGGAAAAAACTTCCACTTTTTGGCCAAAAAGTGGACACAACTTCTTGCACTTACCTATACATCTTGTATAAGACAAAGATAGATGATCATGTCTGGTTTCAAGAAGGATACATCTTGTATAAGACAAATGATAGGTCAAAAATGTATGGTTTCCGAAAGGATACATCCTATATAAGATGAAGATAGATAAAAATTAGATGAATGATAAAATATGATGAATGTGAGGAATAACTGATCGATAGATAGAATAATTGATATGAGAAAATGATATAATTATAGATGAAAAGATTGAAATTAAGTGATGAGAGAGATCATGTTAGATGAAAGAATGATTGGAAAGAATGATCAAGTAGAAAAAAGCTTGATGATAAAATGATATGAAGAGACAATCAGCATGATGAGATTAGAAAAATGAAATGATATGATTGATGATGAATAGTTTTCTTGTCTTTATTCATAGTGAAATACATTTTCATCATTGAGCCTTATTATGTAACAATGAAGCTTTGTACATCAAAGTATGAGGAACCAAGATGTACATATATCTCATTGCAAAGAAACAAACATGCAATAGACAAGGAATGAACCCTCCATTCTAGGAATTATGCTAGGGGTCGAGGTATGTGTGGCATTCACAAGCTGAATGCTCCTATCATAGACAACCACTAGAGCAATTGCCCCATAACTTCATTGGTTCAAACTACAAACAACAAACAAAGAAAAGGATCATGCCCATCACGGCTCCTCTAGTCACTTTTGGACATCCTTGAGTAGCTAAAAGCAATGATCTTCACCAATTTGATAAAAGATAAAACCAACTAGAACAAAATGCAACAACCATTCTGATTTATGTCTTTGTGTGATTGCTTGATGTGATTTTGATAATGTCTAGTTTCAGAAATTTTGGACCTCATATAAGACCGATCTGTCTGGTTTTGAGTGTACCAATTCTATTTAAGACAAGATGTTGATCACGTTGATAGTTTGATAGTGATTCAATAGATTAGACAATTGATCAGCTTGATTGCAAACGTTTTGATAAGATAGTTGTATCCTTTATTTAACTTCATGCGAAGTGTTTGCTGGATAGCTACTAAGATATTTGATTCTTGCAAGACATGTTATTGCAAGTTTTTGATGTTTTCAATGTTTTGGTATTTCATGAATTGAAATTTGATTTTTTTTTGTGTTTATGCCCCATTTTGGCAATTGCAATGGATTTTAGCAAGTGCGATGGATTTTGATATCAATTGCGGTGTAATATTAGCAATTGCATGGGATTTTGACATCAATTGCAGTGTAATATTAGCAATTGTGGATTTCCATTTTCTAGGCTTGATTTTTCAATGTTTTTGTATTTGTGGTGTTTTTTTATGTTTTTAATATTTTTGATGTTTTTTTTTTTTGGATTTTTTTATATTTTTGATGTTTATTTGGATTTTGATGTTTTTCGATGTTTTTTCGATTTTGATGTTTTTCAATGTTTTTGTTGTGATTTTGAATTTTTTGTTGTTTTTTGGATTGATGAAGCATGACCTGCCATTAATTGATAAAGATAAGACTAACTTGGACAAAATCCAATAGTCATACTAATCTATGTCATTTTTTTAATTTGTGTGATCATTGATAGGAATGTCTGGTTTCAAAGAGTGAGTACCCCGTATAAGACCGATCTGTCTGGTTTCGAGTACACCCTTCCTTGTATAAGATATGTTGATGTTTAATAAATTTTGATCAATCGATTGATTAACGAGACATGTGATCAGTTTGATTGTAGACTTTGAGAGTTTGCGTGTTGTTGATTTGATTTGATGGATGGCCCATGCTTTCTTGCTTTGATTTTTTTATTTTTTCATGACATTTTGTGATATTTAGGATTTCTTCAGGACTTTTTGTGAATGTTTTTGATTGATTTTTTCAGGATTTTATCTAAATGTTTTTGATTAATTTTTTCAGGATTTTATCTAAATGTTTTTGATTAATTTTTTCAGGACTTTTTATGATTTTTAGAAATTTTTCAGTTATACCCCCAAGTATGCAGACCTATAATGATAACATGATGATGCATAATGCGATGGAGACAATAATATTTTTTATATGAGTTATGCTAATGTAGGATGCATGACAAAAATGCAGTTCTTATTCGAACAAGGATGAGTGTGTGTGTCTTTCATTCTGAAATGCACTAATTGGATTAAAGGTGGGAAACATTTCAGAGATAGGAATTCAATCCATTCTCAAAAGACTTAGACCATCCAACCTAACACACTATGTAACCAAGATTTATGAATGGAGGTGCGGAAAACTTCTCCATCAATTCTTGAAATTCTGATCTTCTTTTTCCCATGTGTGTGCAATTGAGTTTATTCTGACTCTTATAACCATCAAAGACCTTAGAATCCTATGTGGCTAGCTACGTGAGTTATTCTAACTTCAAAAGAATCCCAGATAGAGCCTCGCTCCTAGAAAGCTTTTAGGGCTCCGACGAGGTTATGTACTATAATCTCTCAAACATTGTTCCATTACCAGTAGGCATCCATAGCCCTGATGGAGTTACTTGCATGTTCCCATAGTCATTTTTTTTTTGTTGCACTTGTATGCATTATATTTCAATAATATATACATATATATTTTGTTTTACCTTGAGATTGACATAATACTTTTTTGTTTTATTTTCTTGGCTTGACTTGTAAGTAATTAAACCTACTTGGGTATGAAAACTACAGCGACGCTGAAGCAAAATATTGGATTTTCACCATCCACATGACCAACTAGGTATCTATAATGACTTAGAGCTTTTAATTAATGTGTGGGATATAGAAATTGATAGATTTTGGGTAACAAGACTTGATAGTGAAACTTCTACCCAACCAAAGATAAAGCTTAATCACAATGTGACATTGAAGATGAATGACTAAAGGCCTCCTAAAGACTTCATGAACAAGTATCTTGGAAATGAGACAACCTTCATTCCTTTCAGTGTAGACATGTGAATAACTCAGACAATCATCTTAACCTATTGATGCAACTATATGAAAAAGAAATAATGATATGCAACTATATGTTGTGCAATGGTGGTATGCAAGCAACTATGATATACTCTGAAATGAAGATATGCAGTGCAGTAAAGAAATATGCAAATGCAGTATTGAAAATTGAAATGAACCCACCCTTAGATGTAATATATTTTTAGGTGCATGCTCTTATTGAGTTGGTATGAACTTTGTGTATATAATTCATTGGTCTTTGTTTGAAGAGTTGGATGAACTTATCTTTTTCAATAGGATAGACAGTCGGGAGTCTTTCATGTATAGTTTCTGCTATAGCCACCTTATTTTTAATTCAATTTGGTTGTGATAGATATTATTGCCCCCATTATTTCAAGTGTGGGTGTATGAAACAAATAGATCTTGGTTTCAAAGTTGTGACATGAGTGGGTGCTATGCCTATTTTTATTGATGCACTTGAAGAGTATGATGAATGCAACCAAGTGTTGATCTCATTAGCTGGTGTTATGCTTATTTTTGTCACCACATTGGCATTTGATGATGGCGCATATACAATTATTGACAAGTTGTCCTACATAGTATGATATGGACTGTTGATTTTATTGATAAGGGGTTCATGAACAACTTGTGTATTGGAATCATGAGAGAGACTAGGAGAAATGATAATGTGATCTTGTTTAGGAGGTGGATGTTGGATGGTACTTGAAAGAACATCTTGCTCTTGAGAAAAAAGGGTGTTATTATAAGTGGAATAGAAAAGATTGAGGGGATAATCATAAGATTCTTAATTGTTGGAGTCTTCATAAAAACTGGGTAGGATGAAAAGGTTTGTTCTTGATCTTGATTTATTTCATGACTGTTTTCTTCTCATTTTGGATTGTCCTCCTGACATGGGGGAGTTTTCATGGGAGATTTTTGGAAGGTTTCAACCTTTTGATTTAATGAGGAAGGATTTTTAATGAGATCCTCTGAATCGTGACTTGGATTAGATTATATTAAATTTGTGCTATGGATAGCCCTTGGGAGATTGTTCTATTGGATGAAGATAGCGTGGATTGGTCTTGTATAACCTTAGGAGGTGATGAAATGGTCGATAGATATGGTTGATTTCAATTTTGGTTGAAAGTGATTTGATTTTCGTTAAAAGGAATATGATTTTGGGTGAAAGAGGATTGATTTTGGTTGAATGAATTTTTATTTGGACTTTGGTTGAAAGGGGTTTGATTTTGGTTAAAAGAGGTACTTTGAATGTTGGGTTGGTGTGAAATTTTATTTGGACTTTGGTTGAATGGGGTTTGATTTTGGTTGAAAGAGGTTTGATTTTGGTTGAAAGAGGCTTGATTTTGTTTGAAAGGAGTTTGATTTTGTTTGAAAGAGGTTTGATTTTGGTTGAAAGAGGCTTGATTTTGGTTGAAAAAGGTTTGATTTTGGTTGAGAGAGGTACTTTGAATGTTGGGTTGATATGATTGGTATGATTGATATGTTGGGTTGAAAGAAGGTTGACATGACTCTAATGTTGGTTGATTTGAGGTAGGAATGATTTTGTTAAAGAATGAAGGTTGGCATGTTTGAATGGTCTCACGAGAAGAAGGTTGGCCTGATAATGATTTCCTCATGGTTATCACCTCCCTCATCATATTTTCTAACTAGCCCTTATGGTTGCTAGGACTAGTCATGTCTCTCATTTGTTGTTGCAAAGTATTGATTTGTTGAGCTAATGTTTCTATGGATGGTGATGGAATAGGAATGGAAGAGATGAATTCTTCACCTTCCCTACGAAATGCATAACGCCAATCCATGATGTTTGCTTGATTGGTTTGAACCTAAGATCACAACATGTAAGATGTTTTCTTCATTTCTAGAATGTTGTAAAAGTTTGATTTGATGTTGATGTTGATGAGCTTGTTTGTTGCAGGGTTTTGGTCTTGTAGATATTTAAACTTGACTTTGTTGAGGGATTTGATCTTGTTGATGTTTTGACAAAACTTTGGTTGAGATTCAACTTTGTTTTTTGGTATTTTCTAAAATGTTTGAACTTGGTGAAATGTAGTAAAGGACACAACAAACACATTAAAAAGAATGAAACCATGAAAACAATACTTGTTTAAGAAACTTTTTTCAAATTCCCATGAATGTTGGAGTCTTTTTGAAGACCCCATTTTGTTTTTGGTGTATTTGGGCAATTCAATATCACATCAAGAAGAATCTCCTAATGTTAAGAGGTCACAAGTAATATCATAGCCCACATCTTGATACTCCATCAGCTCAAACAGCCCTGTCACAATGTAAGGTGTGCTTATTTTTTTGCCTTTTTTTGGAAATTAGACCAAAGAAGATTGCTCCTCAATTAGCCTGTTATCTTGGGAGATATATGGTGAGTGTCTTGGGGGCAGATTCTTCCCCACCCTTGCACTGTGATAAAACAAGTGTCTGGTTACTGACTCAGCTGGACTTCTACTTTCTATGGTGTTTAGATAGGGTTTCGTTCGAGTGGTCACAATCAACTGTGTTTTACACTTCATTGAGGGAGGTCTCCTAGTCTTTAGAGGTTACGCTCTATAGATTTTAATATATCATATAGGAACTGATGGAGGCATAACATTATTGTGATAGCGTGTAACACTCGTCGCATATAATTTTCATTACATACGCATTTATTTATAGTGGCTAGGATTACTTGGCTTTAGTCATTTCCATTTAGGTCGTTCCCCTCTCATCAGACTTCATGGCGCCCTAAGGGCAACTCGGGAGGGTAGGCCTTCTAAAGCATGTAAGTGCAAAAAAATACTGAAAGCATAAAAGAAGAGAGTCTGGTTTTCTGATCACCCATTGAAGGGGAGAGCATAATACCTATCCCTTCGAAGATACAAAAAACAAAGTTCTTTTTATCCTTCCTTTGCAATGATTTTCTATTCTAATTGGAGATGTTACTCCACACAGACATTGTGTTCATTTTAACCATCATAGCAATGATGAAAGTGTATTGTTCTTTATTAAAAACACCAAAAAGAAAGATTTCTACTCTAACCCTGCAGAGAAAATAATGTTTGTCAACACATGGTGGGCTATCCAACCTAATTCTCCAATTACACAGTTTTGTTTTTTTATAGATAGAAAGATATTCTGGTGAAAACTAGAACTGCAATAGAACAAAAAATGAAAAACTGAATCTATCAAATGCGACTTACCTACAAAGCAAATGTGAACAGATATTAGATCAATTGCGAAATGATGTATCAACTATTGCGAATTACTATGTAATAAATTGTGATATGATGACTACTCAATTGTGAATTGATATAAGATCAATTGCTCAATTTTATTTTTTAAAATTTTTTTTTTTGAAACAGAAGAAAAAGACAGAAGATAAAAGGGTTATTCTGCAATGACATTGTCCCACACCACGCGAGCAATCAAATCAATTTCGTCAAAGAATTTGTACTTGGTTAAGAAATGGTGGATGGTCCTGTGATATTGAGAAATCTCCTCTTTTTCTTTGATCTCACGAAGCTCCCTTTCTGCCTTTGATAAGTCTTTTGTTGTTTCCTATGTTGTTTTGCCTTCCTTGCACTTGAAATTCTGAAAGTCACCTTTCCTGCCATTGGATTAAATACATCTTATATGCAGAAATTAATTTTTTTAGAATTTAATGAAATTTCAAGGTTAGATGCACAAGATGAAAAAATGCAGAAATGACACAACTTTTTAAATTTGCAATCCTTTAAAGCAATTACGATCTATTTAAGCAATTGTGATATGTTGTCTGAGCAATTGCAATATGATATGATAGAAATTGTGACATCTTATAAGAAATTGTGAATTTATGTGTATGCAATTGCGAGATCAAGTTTACTATGCATGTATAGATCTACAAAATCTATCAAACAAAAAATAAAGGTTAGAATGTTTCATGTTGGGTTCACCAAATGTAAATTGCATAATCAGATATCAAAGAGTGGATTACAACTCTAATCTAATCAATATTACTCCTAAATTACAATGAAATAAAACTAACATCAATTGAATTATGAAATGAAACTATTTAAGACTCCCTCAATTAAAATAGCAAGGCTTCCATTGCTCTTCTCCATTGTTGTTGATGTAGGTGGCTCTTAGGTATTGCACTTGATTTCTTGCATAAAATAGACAACAATATTGAAGACTGATTCTAGATTGAATTGAGAAAAGAGGTTGAATTTATAGATTTTCAACACAAAGGAAGTGAGAAATAGAACTCAAGTGTTGATTGGGAGACAACTAAAATTGATTGATCAGTTAATAGAGTTGATTGATTTGTTAACTTATTTGATTGATTAGTCACATAGATTGATTGGAGAGTGAATTGAATAGATGGATTAGTAAACTCACTTGATTGATTAGTGAACTGAATAGACTAGGGAGATTACTGAATTGATGGATTAGTCATAAAAAGATGATTTTGAGTTAAAAAAGATGATTGAAGAGATAACTGAGTTAACTGATTAGACAATTGTTTTCTCAATCAGTTTTGATTTTAGCATGTGTTGTAGGAATTTGAAATTGAATTCAATTTTTATTTTCAATTTGGATTTGAATTTGGTCATTCGAATGCTGAAATGCACATGAAATTAACCGAAATTCAGATTTGGGAAAATATGAATTTGGAAATATGAAATTAATTGAAATTTGAATTTGGGGAAATATGAATTTGAGAGAAATGAAATTAATTGAAGTTATAATTTTGGGAATTGGAAGGATAATTAAATTAAAATATATATATTTTAAATGAAATTATTTAAACTTAGGAAATAGAATTAATTAAATAATAAAGATTACTTAAGGAAAAAGTTGTAATTAATTAAATAATTGATATTTAATTAATATTTGAGAAATGGTTAGTTGATTAAAATGATAAGAGATTAGAAATAGAATAATTAGAAGTGTTGAAGAGCGATGCTTAGAAGAAATAGTTAGTTTAATCAAATAATTAAAGAATTAATTAATTAAATAAATGAATAATTAGTGCAGAATTAATGAGACATTTTTAGGTGCCTACTATATATATATATATATATATATATATATATATATATATATATATATATATATATATATATATTAAAATATAAATTGTGAATAGTAAAAGGAAGTTAATTAATTGATGAACAAAAAAAATCATATTTGATTAATTAAGTTTATAAAAATATAATTGATAGAGAAAAATTTAAAAGATAAATCCTAAAGTCGAGGAATAAAAAATAATCCAGAACACCTTAGATCATGTACATTGAAAATGACTTGAAAATAGGCTATTAAAAAATTGGGGGTGTCCTACATTAGTCACATGTGAAATCCTTTGATGTCTTTCATCATGAAAGTAATTAAACACATAGGTGAGAGAAAGTAGAATATAATAACTTCACATGTAAAAATGATGAAGATTGATATTGTTGATAGCTTCATTAAGGTTGACCATCCAATAGAGATAGAAAAAAATTAATTGAGCCATATGTTGGTTCCCAAATCAACATATCCCTAAACCCTAGAGATTTATCCACTTCCCATCTACATGCTTAAGGTTGGATTTGGCCAAGGAATGAGATTCAGCCACCGAGACTGAAATCTCTTGCACTTCTAGCTCTGTAAGACAAAGGTGGGTAGACCTAAGCAATGCCTAAATAATTTACAACTTCTAACATTCAAGGCATCACTGATTTCAACAGATATCCCAATGTGTTTGTGCCAAGGAAACTATATGAAACTGATATTTTGGCTACTATCTTGGATTGTCAACTATCATTCAACACTTGGGATGATTTTTCTACACTAACCTACTCCTAAAAATTGAAAATAAAAGAGCCTTCAAAAATTGAAATGATTATGAAAATAAACATTAACCTGTGCCTTCATTTACTAGGCAACAAAGTCTACTTTCAGAATGAAGCTTTTCACCCAAATAGTTTAAACTACAACCAAAGAGATCTATGCATTAATGTATTACACCAATACCCATCAACTTTGTTCTTCCTACAACCATACTTATAAATTCTACATGCAAGAGATATCATTCATCATCCTACTGAAGCACTTTAATCTCTTCCTTAAAGAGAGGCAAAAATAGAATTATCACCAAACTTGCTGGGACAAAACATACAATCCTTGATTATCAATTTCATAAATAACACTATTACATGTTGGAGACAGTAGCAAGAAATTCTAACTGGCATTAACCCTGAACTGTACATAGCTCATTAATGGAGCAAAAATTCTAAAGAAAAACTTCTAAGTCCTACTTCTAAATAACTAACTAACTACTCACTACTCCCTCTTGAGAATGAGAGAAGAATACAACAAAAAAGATGCAAGGAAAAACCCTAAAGAAACCCTAAGATGCATCTCATTGGTCCACATATTTTTAGGAATTTTTAATTCCATCCTTGAGATCTGCACCTTATCACCTTGGACTTTACAAGATTAAAAAATATGTATATTTACCATTTGTTTTCCTTAGTCTGCCATGATCTTGTTAAAGATCTTTCAAAATCTAGAAAATCTCCTACAAGCAACTTGTCAAAATAAAAAAATTGTACCATTTGCTAGAATTTTCTATTTTTAACAAGTTGTCTTTTATGACTCAGTCCACTTTTCCTCTCAATCCCCAAAACTTAAAAATATGCCCTTTTGGATTGCAAAAATATGACTCTCCCTGCATTTTTCCTTTTGAGTTAGAAAATAGAAAATCTTCCCCCTGCTAGAGATGACACATCATTTTCATCTCTGCAAATTTACCTCTTAGAGAAAACTACACTTCCTCCTGTGTAAGTATGCTTTTACTAAGAATATTCTCTTTGATCAAAGCCTATGTAGAAAATTAATCTCTTCCCCTTACCAGATATATTCACCCTTGAGTAAAAAATATTTAACCTTCACTAAAAATTACTTAATCTTTTAATACCCTTTCACTGCACACTTCCAAGGTAAAAATTCAATGGGGAATTCATCACAACTACATTTTATGGGATGATTTTACTTTCCCTCTCAATTTTTACCTAGCTCCCTGGACGTGAAAACCGCTCATGTGTTGCACACTCTCCAAATAATACATTTTACTCAAATGAAAATGTAATATTAGTACTTCACTTTCCCATTTTTTATCACAAAAACATTTTTTGATAAAATGGTACCTTTGACATATTTTTTAACACCTTCCATTCACTTTTGACTCATGCAGCTCAATGGGAAAAAAAATGCAGTCAAAATTGAAAATTCACTACCTCCTTCATCGATCTTGATCGCCTGCATTCCAATTGTGAATGGTCCAAACTAGGCAAATATCATAGCCCCAATTACAAGCGTGCATAGCTCTCAACAAATCTAGTTCATAATAGATCTTGGAGTCACGGTGGCAAGGCCGACCAATTTTGGGGCAGGTCAACTGGGTGTGAAATAAAAATTCACAAAGGGAGCACCAAACTATTGTTTGACACAGTCCAGTTTGCAAAACTGAACTTTTGCAAATGGAATCAACTTTAAAAACCTATCAAAAATATTTGTGGGGGCACACCAGCTATCATGGGGCTTCAAGAAATAGCAGACAATCATGGGAAAATACTCAATTAGGCTTGACAATCATCTGACACAAAGATATAAATGCTCAAAGAGGGCTACTGAGAAAAGTGAAAAAGGTGCAAAATGCAAACCTAACTTTAGGACCTCCGAGGGAGACTTCAAATACTCATCAAAACTGATCATGGGAAGCTAAAAATGGACACATGACATATTTGTAAGGTTCTCAACCATTTCCCAAGATGATTTTTCATGAGATTTCATAGGTGCAAAAATGTAGGCTCCCAAAATGTGCTACTTGAGTTGATTGTACAGGGTGCATTCTGAGTGGAAAATTCAAAATTTCAAACCTGGGCCTTCAAAATTTGACAAAATTTTTGAATTCCCAATAGTGGCTCTTGATGGGGGATGCATGCCCCTTGCGGGCATGGAAAGATTCCAGATCTCTAGGGAGAAGATCGGGTGCCTACTCCATTGGGCACATAGTCAAAAAAGGTCCTCTCTACCCCAAACTGATGTGGTTTGGTCCTCAAATCACGTGTAGTGGTCCAAGGCCACCAAAAACACAAGGCCTTTTCTTTCCTCTATCATATATCGGATTTTCACTTGACTTCACCGAGGCCAATCTGATGATATAGTTGGAATGTCACTGATCAATCATGTTGACATCTCTCATCTAGCTACCAAATTAAATACTATAAGTGCACTCATCATTATTGAACTTTTGAAACTTGTGCACAAACTAAAAAATCATGATCATCATGTGACAAGAATATATTGTGATCCTCAAACAATGCATCTTCATCATGCTGATCACAAAACTCATGATTAAAGAAATCAATGTCACACCTCATAAAACATTCCTCCAGCTGAAAAGGAAAAAACTCACATTCTGCTATACGGTTGGCATCATAGGCATCATTCAAATCATTAGTTTGCATGGGATAGATTTGGCTTTGAAAATAACCTCCTTGCGGACCACACATACCATGCAAACCATTGTCAAGAAAAAAGGAAGAATCACTCATGATCCTTTCAAATAACTACAATCTATAAAGTTGATAAGAATCTTCAGCCTCTAACTTTGAATCCCATTTGTTGCTACTTGCATCAACAACTTGTCTGCATGTTGGATCAACACTTTCATTTTTCCATGACCCAACATAAGCATACACGTTATCTTCATTGTTGTAATCTTATTTCAGACTAATGTTTGATTTCTCTTCCACATGAAGGTCCTCATCATAATGTTCATCTTCATAAAAAAGGATGCCTTCACACAAATCCACACTTAAATCCCCTTCATTGAGATCACCCTTGATTGGCAAATCATTTTCATCAGCTATGCATGTGTCATGAAAATAAAATTCTAAGTTTTTGTTAGCATGCACACACTCAATATCAGCATATAAATCATAGTCATATTCAAAAAATCCCATGCCCTCAAGCTCTTTGTCTTCTTGCATGTCAGTTGGTTTGTGCATAGGAAGAAAATTGACAACGAGTGTATCACACTTTGCATCATAAGAGACAACCTCACCTTCAAAAACCAAATCAGCAGGGTGAATAGGTTCATTACTCTTTCCATGTGCATACCTCAGGTACTCTACTTCTAGAAAGTTTGAGATCCCTTCACTGCTAATCAAACAAGTGTCCTCTTGCTCATCCAAATGTTCCATACTATTGTCCTCTAATTCTTTATCATGGTTGTGGGAATCGGCTTCACTGTCATCCTTGCAACCTGAACACTCAATTGATTCACATGAACAAGTGTTTGTCTCGATATGGGAGATTGAATCTCCAAGAACCTTCTCAAAATCACTATCACCATCTAGAAGAAAGTGTTGATCCTCATGGCATTCATCTTCAACTTCATTCAGACTATCATAACATTCATTTTCAGGTGCATGCTCTTCATCCATTTGTTGTTCATAAATATTTTCTTCTTCATGTTGACAATACATTTCCTCTTCAATAATGCAAGGAGTATCATCACTAACTTGTGTATCACATTTTTGCTCAAACTCCTCATTATCAGCATGTAGGTTTTCACGATTAAGCTACATCTTAGACTTGAAACCTTCAATCATGTCTATCCATCAAATAATCAGAGCTAAGACTATTGGTTTCAATCCTTTTGACCAATGAACAATAGTAGGCTCATAAATTTGCAAGAATGAGTATCCATGTAGAATATTGAAGCATGAAACTCATGGGAATAGCTTGCAATGCTTTCAAGAATCTTGACAATAATGCATATGGTTTTTCATTTTCCAATCTTTTCATGTTTAGTTGTGCACTTACAAATGTCATTAGATCTACAAGACTTGGACTGCATTCATATGTGGCTTCAGGCTGATAAAACTGATGATAAGGCTGAAGAGCATGGACTAGGACAATAGGGACATTCACACTCTTATAAGCACTTTCATTACTTGACACATGTTGATCTTGTGCATACACCATATCCCCATATGCTAGTAAACTCTGAGAGTTAAAGGGATGTCCATAACCTTCAAAATTACCACTAAATCTATTCAAGAACAAGCTCTTAAATAACTCCCAAGATGGTATTCTTTGTTTGGGAAAAATTTCATACCAATCCCTTGCATCACCCTTTAGTGATCTCACTACAAACTTCATAACAATGTCTTCCTTACAAAACTGAAAGTCTTCAATAAAACCATAGAATAAATGGACATGGTGTAATGCTGATTCGGATTCTTTTGCATGGAACAAGGGAACTTGATCCTTAAACTCAATAAGAAAGGGATGTGGGTATCCCTCAATGTTGCTAAAACTCAAAGGTCTATATCTCTCAAGGATAAAGACTTCTCTTGTTGGGCTTTGAATAAGTTGTTGATTATTCATTATGCCTGGGACAACATATTGAAAATACATCTTCACTTGTCTTTACAAGCTTGTCATATAAACATTTAAGTTACATTATTCATGACTTTCTCTTACAATAAGGTCTTAAGTAAAAATAATACAAAATGACTGAAAATCAGACTTAAAACTTTTTAAGTGTGCCTAGTGACAACATAACTAATTTTCAGCATAACACATTGTTTCACAACACACTTCTTTGACACAAAGCAATGACTGAAAATTATAACAAAGAAGTATGCAAGCTGAAAATAACTACTTTTTCCCTTCTTACTAGTGTTGCTACACTTGATAGGGAACTCATTTCAAAGCTATATACATTATGGTTTTCACAAAAAATTCTCAAAAGAAGAATACCTGGAAAATATAGCAACAACTGTTCACTTGTTCTTTTGACTGAGAACTCCTCACAACTGAAGTCTTCTTTTCTCTTTATCGGGTTCTTTTAGGACAGAGTCACCACCTCCTTGAAGAGGAACAAATTTTGAATAGTAGAGAGCTATTCAAAGCATTTTTCTAGTCTGGGTCTCTTCCAACAACATGGTCACTTAACTTTTCTTCACATAAGTTGCTACAAAGCTTCTTTTCCAAGATGAAAACCATTCAACCAAAGACTCTAGGGTAGCACTTGACAAATTTATCTCTTAAGTTTATTCCCCAATAGAGTCACCAATATGTTGGTTCCCAAATCAATAGATCCCTAAACCCTAGAGATTTAGCCACTTCTCATCTACAGGCTCAAGGTTGGATTTGGCCAATGAACGAGATTTGGCCACCAAGACTGAATCTCCTGCACTTCTGACTTTGCAAGACCAAGGCGAGTAGACCTAAGCAATGCCTAAATAATTTACGGCTTGCATCACTCAAGGCATCATTGATTTCAACAGATATCCCAATGTGTTTGTGCCAAGGAAAGTGCATGAAACTGAGATTTTGGCTACTATCTTGGCTTGTCAACTATCACTCAGAACTTGGGATTAGTTCTCTACACTAACCCTACTCCTACAAACTGAAAATAAAAGAGTCTTTAAAAATTGAAATGATTCTGAAAATCTGAAAATAAAAATTAACCGGTGCCTTCATTTACTAAGCAATAGAGTCTACTTTCATAATGAAGATTTTCATCCAACTAGTTTAAATTGCAACCAAAGAGATCTATGCATTAATGCAGTACACCAATACCCATCAGCTTAGTTGAAGCACTTTAATCTCTTCCTTGAAGAGAAGAAAAAATAGAACAATCCTTGATTGTCTATTTCATATATAACACTATTACATATTGGAGACAATAGCAAGAAAAAACAGTATTCTTTACTTACACTTTTGATTACAACTATTTGAAACATAAAACATTTACAATTTGAAAATATTTCTAGCTGGCATCAACCCTGCATTATACGTAGCTCAGTCATGGAGAAGAAATTCTGATGAAAAACTTCTAAGACCTACTTCTAAAAACTAACTAACTACTCACTACTCCCTCTTGAGAATGATAGAAGAATACAACAAAAAGTACTCCCTCTTGAGAATGAGAGAAGAATACAACAAAAAAGATGCAAGGTAAAACCCTAAAGAAACCCTAAGATGCATCTCATTGGTCCACATATTTTCTAGAATTTTTAATTCCCTCCTCAAGATTTGCACCTTATCACCTTGGACTTTGCAAGATTAAAAAATCTGTATATTTTCCATTTGTTGCCTTTTGTCTGCCATGAGCCTACTGAAGATCTTTCAAAATCTAGAAAATCTCCTCCTTTCAAAATCTGGAAAATCTCCTTCAAGCAACTTGTCAAAATAAAAATTCTACACCATTTGCCAGAATCTGCTATTTTTAGCAAGATGTCTTTTCTGACTCGGTCCACTTTTCCTCTCAATCCCTAAAACTGAAAAATACCCCTTTTGGATAGCAAAAAATATGACTCTCCCTACATTTTTCCCTTTGGGTTAGAAAATAGAAATTCCCCCCTGCACATTTACCTCTTAGAGAAAAATACAATTCCCCTTGTGTAAGTATGCTTTTACTAAGAATATTCCCTTTGATCAAAGCCTATGTAGAAAATTAATCTCTTCCCCTTACTGAGATACATTCACCCTTGAGTAAAAATATTTCACCTTCAGTGAAATATAACTTAATCTTATAACTTAATCTTTTAATACCCTTTCACTGCACACTTCAGGGTAAAAATTTAATGGGGAATTCATCACAGCTACATTTTATGGGATGATTTTACTTTTCCCTCTCAAGTTTTACCTAGCTCCCTGGACGTGAAAATTGATGATGTGTTGCACACTCTCCAAATAATATATTTTACTCAAATGAAAATGTAATAATATTACTTCACATTCCCCTTTTTTATCACAAAAATTGTTTTTGATAAAAATGCATCTTTGACATAATTTTTAACACCTTCCATTCACTTTTGACTCATGCAATGGGAAATAAAAATGCAGTGAAAATTGTGAATTCACTACCTCCTTCATTGATCTTGACTGCCTACATTCCAACCGTGAGTGGTCCACACTAGGCGAATATCATAGCCCCAATTACCTGCATGTAGCTCTCAGCAAATCTAGTTCATAATAGATCTTGGAGTCATGGTGGCAAGGTCGACCATTGAGTCTTTACATAACGCCACTTTTGGCAGCTCCCTCTACTCAGAGTAATCAACTTCTCCCCTTATGTCATTCTCATGTGCATAAGTCTCATGCGATCTTTTGTTGTTTGCATTGAGCCTAGACTTATTCACCATAATCCTAACACATTGTATTAGATCCCCTTCTACACTTGTTTTATATTTTCTTCCATATCAATACGTGCCCTATGCTCATGCTTCACTGCAAGTCTACATATCATTCACACCCAAACAACCATTTCTCTTCCCTCTTCTACATTTTGTCCATGATGTGACTACACTTTGCATCGATCTCCCTTTCTACATCCAATCTGTAGATTCTACTATGTTTTGGGAAATATATACATTCAACCACATTTGAATTTCTATGCCACACTCCATGCCATGTTGCGGAACAGGCCACATAGGAATCATTAGAACCAGCAAGAATTAATTATTTACAATGCCATATGATTACCACATGCTTACGTACGGTGCAGGGACAACACGATCCATAGAATCCATTACACTTAGGGCAAACAAACTCATGCTAATTGTGCAACCTATGAAATACCACCCTTGATACAAGGAAACCCTAAATCACAATCAATCTTTACTTCGGCGTCCACTGGTTCTTTTCCTTTTTGTGCCCTAATATCTTCCTTTCACATAGGCGTCTCTCCTTTTACCTTTCGCTCAACACTTACCTTGCATGCTTCCCCTTTGGTTATGACTTGTTGTGTAGGATACCAATACTGGAAAACATGAAAACACCAAAACAAATGCCTCTAGTACAAGGTCAAACCTAGAAAAGTACAATACAAATGACCAAACTTGACAAACATGAAAAAAGTACAGATTGGTGCATATACCCAATCTTGTGGCACATATGTCCAATCCTGTAGCGCATACACGTAGTTTTGTGGCACATATGTCACATTTTGTGGTGCATATGTTCCCTAAAGTGGCGCATATGTCCAATCCTATAGTGCATACATGCAATTTTGTGTCGCATATGTTCCCTAAAGTGGCGCATGTGTCACATTCGGTGGCACATTTTTCACAAAGACATAAAGTGTAGAAAAGAGTCTAAGTTACGAATCCAAGTTAAAATTTGCATGTATAGATAAATCATGAAACCAAATACACTGAAGACGCCCAAAAAATACCTTTAAAAGGGCATAAACGAATCGAAATAACATAAGACAAGGCAAGAGATCTTTCCAAAAACATTACTCAGCCAAAGGATCGAAATTTCACCGAGAACACACAAAAACAACCAATACAACTCATATAGCATACACATACAATCCTAGTAGATAATAAACTCAAAATCAAGGATAATAAATACCATGCAATAGGCAATACATAGAAGAAAAGGTGCAAACCGTGCATTCGCGACAATAGCCATCCACATATGCAAATTTCAAAACCCAAACTATACAGAATGTTGAATAATACAAGTCTTTCCCCAGATATTCATTGAATAAACTATATCAAACTATGTAATAGGAAATACATTTCAATCCCAAGCTCCCAAAATAATATGCAGACATGGAGCATACAAATATTAAACCAAAAATTAAATGCAGAGAAAAAGGGAGCTCCAACCTACACCCTGTGTGATGGAAGCAAGTTGGAGGAGAACCCACACACACTCCAACAAACTCCAGAAGCCAAAATCCAAAATTCCAAAAGCCAAGAATGAAAATTGTAGAGGAAGCCAAGAGAAAGTAACCTGACAACACTCATAGGCTCGAAAATAAAAAGCCATAAAACTCAAAACCCTAGCCAAAATTCCAGCCAATCACAATATTCCATTTTGGAATATATTTTAGTTACCCATCTTAGGTTATAATTTTATTTCCCATTTCAAATCCAACCAATGGGAATAAGTGGTAGGTGAGATTAATATAAAACATATTGACAATATACAAGTAGGACATAATAATATTATTATAAGCTAAGGTATTTATAAACCCAATGCAAATTAATAATCAACTTTATCAAATAAATATACCATAGGCTAGAAATATTTAATTAAATAATACAAAGGGGAATTTAATAAATAAATATGTCAAAGCTCCATAAACAATTAAATGACAAAATAAAATATCAAAAACTTGGATAAATAAATTAAGCTATCAACAATAAATAAACATAAATAAATAAACCACAAATATAAATTAAACAATAAATATTAAATAAATCACAAATCAACATTAAATAAATAAATATTAAATATCAAATAATTAAATACTCAAAAGGCCAATAATCCAATAAATTAAATTAAACATTAAATAATTAAATAATCAAATCACTATTAATCAAATAATTAAAATAAGCATTATTAACTATTTAATCTCGCATCGATAAACAAATAATCAGTCTCAACATTAATAATAACATCATCTCACACAAATAAATAAATCAATAAACATACTCACATCACCAAGAAGACCAAGCTTACTAAATGACATGGCAAATTACGCCAAGATGTTGATGAATCATAGTGAACAACTTAGACCTAGAGTATGTGAGGGGATCTTGTGCCAAATCCAAACCACATGCCATTGAGATTTAAAGACACGCTCAAATTTGTGGAGCTAGGTGGAGTTGATGTCTAGTACCTGCAAATTCTGATAAACTTATAAGGCACTAAGAGGGGGGGGCGGGGGGGGGGGGTGAATCAGTGCAAGCAAAAACAATACGAATCTGATCACCAACTTAAACAACTTAAAACTTAACAAGAATAAGAGAAATATCACCACATAAGCTAATGCCCAATAAAAAAAATTCCACATAACACAAGAGATTTATACGTGGGAACCCAAAAGGGAAAAACCACAGTGGGATTTAATACTCACAAGATTCACTGTCTGCAGAATAGAAATCTTGATCGGTTAATGTCTTACAAATATGCTTTGTTAGGAGTAAACTCGGTTAGGAGTCACCCGATTAAGGAATTTAAATGATGAGCCCTGTTAGGAGCTTTGACCTATTAGGATCAACCTCACAAGAGGATTTAAGACTCTGATATAGAGCTACCCTGTTAGGGGATTTAGAAGTTAAGGCTTGTTAGGACCTACCCGGTTAAGGGATTTTGCTACTATAACTGTTAGGATAACAACAATTCAAATGATCTTCATATAACACTTATGTGTCGTATAAGATCTGCTTCAGATCCTCAAAACTTCAACAACACATCAATACAGAGCTTCACTAATCACCACACAATAAGAATCTCAATATTCGCCTTCGATCTCATCAACATACGCATTTCTATCTATAACTCATCACATTTTTTATAGACATCAACTTAGTCGACTACAACCTTGGAACAATTTCCTAGGTTCAATGAATCTAGACAAACTAACATTGCACGCCAAACTTATGTCGGCCACTAACATCACAAACCAAAAATAAAATAAAACTTGTGTCATTTTACAGATTTAAGTGACTTTATCACTATCGGTTAAGTGTTCATTAGAATGCTTTCTCTGTACATCAAATCTCGCTTGTCCAGTTGAACCTGCCAATGCGGTCATGAACATAGCTCCAAATACCTATCTCCATCATTGCTTTAAAACCGAATCATTCAACTCTTCATGAATCGGCTATACCGGTTGCATGAATGCAACTCTGATCTTGTTTACTGGTTAAGAACCTATTTGCCAATTCATTGGTAAACTATCTTCAGTACCGGTTATACACTAACGGTTGGCTTCCAAGACCTAGATGACTACAAAAACATTGTTGCCATCAATAACAACACAAGACTTATTCATCAAACATGAGTCTCAATCTCTTCATCACATTCACCAATCAATCATTTACAGGTTGCATATCACCAACAGTGTTTACTGGTTCAGTGAAATGCCAACATTCTCCCCCTTTGGCATTGATGGCAATACTTAAGAAAAAAAAATTGTCAGCTAAGTGTGCAATACAAGAATTTACTTCATGACATATGTATACCCCCCCCTTAGAAATTGTGTGCTAATAAAAAAATTTGATTCTCTACTAATTCTCCCTTTACTTTTACATACAAAATTTGGATTGACTCTTCAACTATTACTCCTCCTTTGACAATAATGCCAAACAAAGAAGTAAAAACATGAAAGATAAATACATGTTACATCGAAATTGCATCAAACTTTCATAGCATATATAGATATAGGAGTTCAAAATGTTTTTACAATGCAATTTTAGAAAAAAGCATCACTAAAATGAGATTTCAACTATTTCAAATCATTATGCCAGGTCTCCAAAATAGTGTCGGTTATCTCCAGATGTGTCTTTATCTGTCCAACAAACTCCTCCATGGCATCTATGGTACTCATCGCTGGTGTTGCAAGGATAGCTTCAGATTCTTTTTAAGCTCTCTGCAAGATTTCCACCTTTGGTATCAGTTGTGTATATAATTCTTGAAGTGATCTAATCCTCTTAATGTGTTCATATTCATAAGCTTTTACCTTATTCTAAAGATCTACAATCGATTTTCCAAATTTGATAGCAGAGTCATTAAGGGGCTTGAATGACTCACTAAGAAATTTAAGTTCTTTCTCAACTTCCTCCTTCTTCAAATTAGCACAAAACAATGAAAATTTAGAAACAGTTGAGAGTATTTTACCTCTGGTCTCAAGCCCTACTTTCAAATAGTCCTTATTGATAGTAAGAGAAACTTTCCCTTTATCAATTTCAGTCATTAAGTGCTCTATTTTATTCTTCTTGTAATATTTCTCAACACTGATATAAGTTGTATCTTCAAATGATTTCATTTGCTCTCCAACATCAGAAACAAGTTGTCCAAGCTTATCAATAGGAGTAACAAAATTATCTATATCAGTCTCTGGTAGGAGACAACAAAATCTCAACAACATTTCTTATTGTTTCTGCCTCCTTCTGTTGATCTTTCATCCTCTTCTTCTTGGCCCAAGAATGCATGACAGTTGCAATCTCCATCAACTCAATTGATCTCAAATTGTCCATGTCTAGTGGTCCTTTGATGATTATAGCATCATCATCATCATCATCATCATCATCTACAATTTTCCTTTTATTTTTCTTCTGTCTTTTTCTCTGCATCTTTAAGCTTATCTTATGTCACTTCCTCTTTCTTTTCACTCTCCTTATCCTTTTCAGTGACATGTATTGGTGGGGGTTGTGTATCAATAGTTTGAGTTACTACCGGTGGCACCTCATCCTTCTTTTCTTCTTCATAGTTCTTTTTTTCCTATCCTTGTTCTTGTTCATGTTGCTCATAAATTTGAACATCAACATCCTGTACATCTACATTGTTAGTAGCATTAGTATCATCACGATTACCGGTATCATCATCAGGAATAATCACAGATTCAGTTTGTGTGCTCACTGGTTGATCTCCCATCACTATTTCATCAGGATCAAAATCAGTTATCTTGATTCATTCAAGAAGATCTTCAGCCTCAAACCTTTCAGGTTCATCTTCCCTAACTTCTTCCTCTTCATCCAGAATCAGACCCAGTACCTTCTTCAAAATTTGTTTAGTCTCCTCATGGATTGATTGGGTCTCACCAATTAACATTCTTGTCAACCTTTTCTTTGATCTAAAAGATGACTTTTTCTTAGAAATAATTTCATCTATCTCCTCCTTACTAGCTTCAGGTTGCAAGTTTTTCAGAATAAATTCAATGTATTCTCTATCTTGCTTCATGGCCGCCTGCCATCTTGCATCAATCTTATTATATAAAGAATTGGGAATCTGCCCTTGCAATTCAATCAAGTATTTTATGTATTTATTCATCATGTAATAACTACATCCTCAATCTACCTTTGTTCATCTTCACTAAACTTATCATAGAGTTTCTTCACACCAGTCAATAAACCATACTCTTTAATGTTTATTATTAAATTTTTAAGAGGTGTGAGCTTGGTTATCGGTTTCTTTGAGATTTCATAGTTGAAGTACCAACACCCTTAGACCTTTTTTCCCTAGCCCTTAGGAATTTCTTTTCTCCTTCAAACTCAGTCTCTTCTTCATCAGCATCTACCGATTTCTGTGCTTGTTGATTTTTCCCTTTTACCAGTCTTAACCGGTGCAGTAGGTGGTTCAACAATCTTACCTTTTCTCCGGAAGTGAATCTTTTATGGTTTCTCCTTCTTTGTTGCTACTAGTTTCTCCTTCTTTGTTGCTACTGGTTTTTATTTCTTTGTAGCTTTCTCCTTTCCATCTCTTGTCTTTACATCGGTGGGGGTACCGGTTGGTTCACTTGAATGGATTCCTCCTTGTAAGTGCCGAAACATTCTGCCATTGTATTTACCAGTTGGGAAAGCAAATGATCAACATATATGGTCAGAAGATCCTTGTTCACTCCATCATGCAAGTATTTGTATCAACCATAAAGCAAATTGTGTTTTCATACCAGTTGACAACCTTTGTCGGTATGCTTTCCCTTGCATGAATTTTCTTTTGAAAATATTTAAAATATCCCCATGCCTTCTTTTGAAAACCATTACCAAGCATTCTTATGCTATTATTCATTTGTATCAATGCTCGAGTGCCATCTATCCATTGGATATCACCAATACTAAGGAAACATTTTTGAAAATAAAAAAATAGACCAAGAATTAGTTGTCCAAACTTAAACCTTAACCTCTTATCCTTCTTGTTGGATTCTAGGTTCAGCATCAGTTGACTTCTCAACACCTCCGACAAGTCATAATCAACATCCTCTTTTATCCTCTGGTGGGCAATGTGGATAGCAGAAATAGGGATGTTGTTCATCCTACTAGAGTAATAGATCCGGTAACCAATAACCATTGAGGCATATTTCATTGTCGGATCATTGATATTATTCACCATGATTGCTCTTCTATCCCATTTAGATCTTGTTAAATTTTCTACATCATTCTTAGGAATCGATCTAATTACATGAACCTCACCGATGGCACAAAATCTAGTGACTGTGTGAATAGTTTCCTTAAAAATTTTATGTGGCCGGTCGAGCCACATAAACTGGTCATGAATTCTGCTAAGCACATATCTCACAAGTTCATCATCAAAATCATTAATAAAATTCAGGGCATGGTGAAACCCTTTTGAATTGTTCCTTTATATCTCCATTCTTATCACACAATGCTTTATATTGATAAAAAATAACAGCAATACCAAGATCCTCTAGTTTGTAATGATAAAATAATCTAACATATCCAACATGTAAGACACCATAAGGAATTCTAGATACGGCTCCGACGGGATCAATTGCCTCAGACTTAAATGAGTGCCTCTTAAATTCAAGAGAGGGTCTATCGGTAACATCAACTAGATGTGGGGTATCCATATTCAATGATTCAGAAAGATAAGCAGATAACAAGATTTCTGGATAAATACCTTTTACCGAGCCTGCACTGGGGTTCCAAACACCAACAAAGCTTTCTCACTAATTGTTGATTGCAAATCACACTAGATCACTTCAAATCTCTGTCAAACAGTTTAGATGTTGCAAACACAAGTTCTGCTCTTCTCTATTCTCTCTTCGAGTGCCCAGAAGAATGCAATGTGACAAATAACATTTAAAAAGTTCCTTTTATTTGCCTATTATCTACCGCATTAAATTCCATTACCGATAAAACCCTAAAATATCTTCCAACATACTACCAGTTCTTAGAGCACATCAAACCTACCGGTTTGATCATAAAACCACTTCACAATATCATAATACAATAAAGTATACAGATTTAACATACCTTATGGTCCTTCAAGGGGTTCTGAAATAGATCTAACATTAAGCTCCCCCTAAGCTTTTTAACAACTTAGTTTGCTGGCGAAGGGTTCTCCACACTAGGTTAAGAAATAGGATCTTCAGATGGTTTGTCTTTGATTTTCTCATCATCCTTCTTTTTCTAGATTTTGTTCATTTCAGCTTTGGTCTCCTCCACATCAACTTTCATCTTCCCTTTCCAGTCAGCAAATTGATTTACTGATTTGTTCACCTTTTCTCTCCAAAACTTTGTAATATGTCTCAGTTTGTGAAAATGATAACAAGCCATACCAGATGCTCTCCAAGGTCCAACATTGCCTCTACCAGTCCTTCTTCTGCAGTTCATAGCTACATGGCTGTAGTTATGACAGATTGTGCAAACCACATTCATCCTCTTTTCCATCTCATAGGGACTAGACTGGTTAGCATAGGGTCTCTGTCAGTTATAACTTCTTCAGTCATTAAGGGTTCTTTTCCAACCACCACTAGACCTCTGACTCATGTGAGGTGTCAGAATATTTTCTCCATACCTGCACTCAACAACTCTATGTCCTTGAATGTTGCAAGTGTAACAATTACCATTAAAGTTTCTAGGCTTATTCCCTTGATATGCATTAGGTCTATAACCATTGGTAACATCAGATCTGCTTCTACAAACATTAGTAGTATGTCCTGGTTTATGATAGTTGAAACAAACAAGCTTATAAGATTTCTTACCGATGGATTTCTAAATCTTAGGTGTAGATTTACCTTTATGCATGTTGTCCTTAGTACCGGAAGGCTCACCTTTCTCAAATGTATTGTAACCCAATCCAGTTGTATCACCGTTCATCCTTTGAGATTAGATCTATTCATCAAGCATGGTAGAACTTTTGTTAAACTTTGTAAGCTTCTCATTAACATCAACAAGTTCTTGTGTAAGCTCTTCATTCCTTTTCATAAGAGTCTCTTTTAGAGACATTGCCATATCCAGTTCTGCCTTTATTTCTTCTTTTTCTTCTTTTTCCTCATGCCAATGTGCATATAGAGTGTCATTTTCCTGATTTATCTTAAAGATCTCATGTTCTTTCACTTTGATCTTGTCTTCTGTTGCCCTCCTTGCTTCAAGTTCCTGACTCAGCCGGATGATTAGGGCTTCTATCTCTCTCCTCAAGTTAGCCTTCTCATCATTCAATTTCTCTACCTCATCAACCAATGTACCTATGTTTGCTTCATCAGCAGAACTGCTCTAAGAAACCTCCAACAATTGTTCAATTAGCTCTCTTCTCTTAGCAAGTGAAGCTTTATAGTTGCCTCTCAATGTTTCTAGGGCTTCCTCGGTTTCTACAAGTTTATTAGACATCTCCTTATAACTCATATCCCCCATGTTTGCTTTAGAAATCCTTCTCAAGCGGTTAAGCCTCAAAGAAGTTTGGCTTAGATACCAATTGATAAAATTATAAGGCACTGAGAGGGGGGGGTGAATCGGTACAAGCAAAAACAATATGAATCTGATCACCAACTTAAACAACTTAAAAATTAACAAGCATAAGAGGAATATCACCACATAATTTAATGCCCAATAAAACAAATTCCACATAACACAAGAGATTCATACGTGGAAACCCAAAAGGGAAAAACCATGGTGGGAGTTAATACCCACAAGATTCACTATTTACAGAATAGAAATCTTGACCGATTAAGGTCTTACAAATATGCCCTATTAGGAGTAGACCCCGTTAGGAGTCACCCGGTTAAGGGATTTAAATGATGAGCCCTGTTATGAGCTTTGACCTATTAGGATCAACCTCGCAAGAGGATTTGAGACTCTAACATAGAGCTACCCTATTAGGGGATTTACAAGTTAAGGCCTATCAGGACCTACCCAGTTAAGGGATTTTGTTGTTGTAACTGTTAGGATAAAAACAATCCAAATGATCTTCATATGATACCTCTGTGTCTAATAAGGTCCACTTCAAATCCTCAAAACTTCAACAACACATCAATATAGAGCTTCACTAATCACCACACAATCAAAATCTCAATATTCACCTTCGATCTCATCAACATACGCATGTCTATCTCATAACTCATCACATTTTTTATAGACATCAACTTAGTTGGCTACAACCTTGGAACAATTTCCTAGGTTCAATTAATCTAGACAAACTAACATTGCAAGCTGAACTTATGTCGGCCACCGACCAAACAAACCAAAAATAAAACAAAACCTGTGTCGTTTTACCGATTTAAGTGACTTTATCATTACCATTTAAGTGATCATCATAACTCCTTCTCTATACATCAAATATTTCTTGTCCAATTGAATCTACCAATGTGGTCATGAATATAGCTCCAAATACCTATCTCCATCATTGCCTTATAACTGCATCATTCAACTCTTCATCAATCTCCTGTACCGGTTGCATGAATGCAACTCTGATCATGTTTACCAGTTAAGAACCTATTTGTCGGTTCACTGGTAAACTGTCTTTTGTACCGGTTATACCTTACCGGTTGGCTTCCAAGACTTAGATGACTACAAAAATATTATTGCCATCAATGACAAAACAAGACTTAGTCATCAAACATGAATCTCAATCTCTTCATCACATTCACCAATCACTCATTTACCTATTGCATATCACCAACAGTCTATTAGACAACTCATAAAACTAGTGGACAACTAAAAGGGGGGGTGAATCAATTATCGACAGATTATAAAACTTTAAGCTTTAAAACCTTATTAATAGAATACATTAACAAAATCTCAGAATAGAAGATATAACAGTTAAGCACAAATATAAGCCACATAACATTTACCAACCATCCACAAAAGTTAACACCAAGCTTTTTATGTGGAAAACCTAGGAAAGGGATAAACCACGGTGGGAAGCCTACCCATATTTAGATAATACTTTTGTAGTAAGTATGTGATTACAAAAGAGGACCTTGCACATGCATGAAGGCCAACACCCTAGAGTGTATTGATCACAAAAGGAGCCTCACTAACTACAAAATAAATCCAAACTACAATCTGGAAAGAAGAGTGAACTGCAAGAATATCATCTCCTATGCCTGAGTACAATTTCAGTAAAGCTCAGTACTGGAGGTCTTAAACCTCTTTCACCAACCCAATTTGATCACCTATGATTGACCAAAACCTCTACATATTATTACAACCTTATTCACAAACAGATAATTGCATAACCCCTAAAACCATAGACCCATGATCTACAAAGAGATCTTACATCATATTTATACCAACCCGGGACCTAAACAATTAGGTCGACCTCCTAAAAGATAATAGAATAAATTCATAACATAAACCTTCAATCCAATGATCAACCAAGTTAGTCTAAGACTGAAACAACATAATCCAATCAATAAATCCAACTGGTAACGCATCAAGATCATCCACCAACACATTACATAAACAGTTCCATAACCTAGCAGAATAAGATAGCATTAGGTCTGGTCCTAAATGCAACTTCATCTATCAATAGAACACAAACAAGATAGCCAACAACATCTTGAAAGCCATCTAGAAGCTACACCAACACCACTTATCATGTGCATCAAAAGATCTTCAATAAAGCTCTATCAAAAAAATCCTTACCGGTGACCAAACGGCTTACAAAAACAAATGATAGCTCTTGAGTCATCAAATCCTGAACTAACTGATCATGATACGAATCTGAATAGCATGAATGACAGATCCAAACCAATTCCACAAAACAAAGCATACCAAATCAATATCATAATCCAACCGCTCTACCGAAACCTACCGAAAATAGGTAAACAACCAAAAAAGCTAGTGTTGCCATCAATGACAAAACATCAATGCAACACATAATCATTTCCTCCAATTTGCCAACAATCTCCACCTTTGGCATTGCTGGCAACAATAGATGTGAAAAACATCCAAGTGCCAAGAAATCCCAAACAAGTCTCCCCCAAAGGAAGACAACCAACAATATCCTATAAAGTGATATTATAATGAAGTTAACAAACTCCCCCTGTGAATGATATCCCTATTAAGCTCTGATCTCTCCCCTTTTACTGATATTTTGTTAAGCTCTGTTTTTCACATATATCTCTCCCCCTTTGACATCAATGCCAAAAATCTGACATAAAACATCAAAGAAAAATCATAAATCTACTGAATCACACAACTGACTACTCCCCCTACGTGGTAGCACCAACACATCAATCCAGAATGAATAGTAGCTATGTAAATGCATATCGAACAAATGGCAATCAACATCACTCAAGTCTCTACCGGAGGGGCAAAAACCCCCAATCTATCTTTGAAGTATTCAAATGATTCCTTAGGCAAGGGTTTAGTGAAGATATCTGCAATCTTCTCTTTAGTGTTCACATAAACCATTTTGACTTCATTTTCTTCCACCTTCTCCTTCAAAAAGTTATACTTGATATATATGTGCTTTGCCTTAGAATGAAATACTGAATTCTTTGATATGTCAATAACAATAGAGTTATCATAGTAAATAACTACCAGTTCATTACAATCCACCCTTATATCCTTCACCATTTTCTTTATCCATAGAACTTGTGTATAGTTAGTAGTAGCAACAACATACTCAGCTTCACCAATAGATAGAGAGGTACATGACTGCTTCTTGCTGATCCATGAAACAAGTTTCTTTCCAAGAAAGAAAGCTCCACCAGATGTGCTCTTCTGGTCATCAACATCTCTATCCCAATCTACATCTATATATGCACATAGTGTAAAATCTTCATCTTTAGGATACCACAAACCATATTAGTTGTTCCTTGCAAATAACTGAAAAATCCTTTTCACCGCACTCTCGTGATTCTCTCTACGATCACTCTGATATCTTGATACAATACAAACTACATTCATTATATCCGGTCTATTCTGAGTTAGATATAACAAGCCTCCAATCATAGACTTGTACCTTGTAGGATTTACCGATGTTGATGCATCTTTCTTTGTCAATTTCTCACTTGTAACCATAGGAGTACCAACCGGTTTAGAATTTTTCATACCAAATTTCTTCAACAACTCCCTAGCACACATAGTTTGATAAATGAAAATACCTTTATGAGTCTGAGTAATCTGCAAACCTAAGAAAGATTTCATTTCCCTCATAGACATCTCAGATTCATTCTTCATATTATCAAAGAATTCCATACATAACTTATCCTCACCTCCAAAAATGATATATTCAATAAAGAATTCAACAATCAATATGTTATGGGTATGTGCAGGATCATGGTGTGCCCAAATAGGCCCTTAAGTGGCAATGAAATTTCAGAAAAATCAGAGTTATGCAACTTGACATGAAAATTTGAATAAGTTGTGAACATTATTTTTAAAATAATTAAGAAGAGAATATATTGAAAATTGAATGTCATTTGTAAGCTACCTAGTTATTTTTTGGAAAAAAAAAATCCTATTTGATGAAAATTTCAATTTTCAATGCAGTGGTACTTAAATTTCAGGAAAAAAAAAAGAATTAGACGTATGTCTGACCACCCTAGATCACAATCAAATCTTAATATTTTTTTATAATATTTATAATATAATTATTTAGACTCATGTCCGGATGTGACACATATTTTTTTTAATTTTTTTATGAATTAAATAATTATTTATGATTTTTTTACTACAACTTTTCAAAAATTCAGAAACTCCTATGTCTGACCACTTAACTTGGTCAAAACCTTATGAAATTTAATTTTTTTAATTTTTCCCTATAGTAGACGAAGCATAGGATGTGACGTCATGTTTCAGTTTCAAAAAATGATATACCGTTTGAAAGTTATGAATGTTTTTTCAATCAGTATATCTATCAGGACTATTGTTAGAATTCAATTAGAAAATAAATAATAATTATTTACTAAAGTCGAAATAAGACAAGCCTTATATTGTTGGAAAGCTAGGAACGTCCTTAAAAAACCCTTTTCGTTTTATCAATTTTGGCTACCAAAAAAGTCATCAACCACTGGTGTAAAGTCTACAAAACCAAGGAATACTAAAAAACACGTTTTTTCAGTTGACTTTCCAGGCTTGTAACTTCCAAGCCTAATACCAAAGCATTCCGAGCTGAAATTTGAAATTTGAAAGTTTGAGTACAAAAATCGAATATCGGATTTTATCCAATATCCAATTTTTGTACAAAAATTTGCGGTCCCTGATGAATTTCCCTTTGCTGCCATTTATGAAGTAAACTGCCACATGGTAGAAATCCGATATCCGATATCCGATATCCGATATCCGATATCCGATTAAATTGGATATCAGATTATGTGGCAGAAATCTGATATCTGATTAAAATCGGATATTGGATTTTATTAGTCATATTTAAAGAGGGAGAGAAGGAGAGGGACAAAGAGAGAGAGAGAAGGAGAGAGAGAGAGAGAGAGAGAGAGAGAGAGCAGAGAGAGAGGAGGAGAGGAGAGAGAGAGAGAGAGAGAGGAGGAGAGAGGAGGAGGAGAGGGACGGGAGAGAGAGAGAGAGAGAGAGAGGAGAGGGAGAGAGGAGAGAGAGAGGGAGGGAGAGAGGTAGAGGGAGAGAGAGAGAGAGAGAGAGGAGGAGGAGGAGAGGGAGAGTGGGAGAGAGAGAGAGAGAGAGAGAGAGAGAGAGAGAGAGAGAGAGAGAGAAGGAAGGATAGGGAGAGAGAGAAGGAAGAGAGGGAGAGAGAGAGAGAAGGAAGGAGAGAGAGAGATAGAAGGAAGGAGAGGGAGAGAGAGAAGGAAGGAGAGAGAGAGAGAGAGAGAGACCATATGACCCCTAACAACATAATTTGGTGTCTTAAGGGGACCTATGGTGTCGTTAGGGGTCATATGGTGTCTTGGGAACACCATAGGACCCCTTAAGACACGAAATCATGTCGTTAGGGGTCATATTGTGTCTTACGACCCATAACTATGACCCCTAATCATAGTTATGTGATATGGTGTCCCCATGAACCCTTATGAACCTCTCAGGACACCATATGACCCCTAATGACACCATATTGGGGTCGCTTTGGGTCATATTATGTCCTAAGTGGTCATATTGTGGTCTATGACCCCTTAGGACACCATATGACCCCTAACGACATGATTTCGTGTCTTAAGGGGTCCTATGGTGTCATTAGGGGTCATATGGTGTCCGTAGGGGTCATATGGTGTCTTGGGACACCATAGGACCCCTTTAGGACACAATATGACCTAAAGAGACCCAATATGGTGTCATTAGGGGTCATATGGTGTCATAAGAGGTCATAAGGGTTCATGGGATACCATATGACCCCTATGGACACCATATGACCCCTAACGACACCATTGGACCCTTAAGACACCAAATCATATCGTTAGGGGTCATATTGTGTCCTAAGGGGTCCTATGGTGTCCCAAGACACCATAGGACCCCTATGGACACCATATGACCCCTAACGACACCATAGGACCCCTTAGACACCAAATCATGTCGTTAGGGGTCATATTGTGTCTTACGGGGTCGTAGGACACAATATGACCCCTAACGACACAATTTGGTCTCTTAAGGGGTCTTATGGTGTCACAAGACACCATAGGACCCCTTAAGACACCAAATCATAACATTAGGGGTCATATTGTGTCTTAAAGGGTCATAGGACACAATATGACCCCTAACGACATGATTTGGTGTCTTAAGGGGTCCGATGGTGTTGTTAAGGGTCATATGGTGTCCATAGGGGTCATATGGTGTCCCATGAACCCTTATGACCTCTTAGGACACCATTGACCCCTAATGACACCATATTGGGTCGATTTGGGTCATATTGTGTCGTTAGGGGTCATATTGTGTCTTAAGGGGTCCTATGATGTCCCAAGACACCATATGACCCCCTATGGACACCTTATGACCCCTAACAACACCATAGGACCCCTTTAATACACTAAATCATGTCATTAGGGGTCATATTGTGTCCTATGACCCCGTACGACACAATATGATCCCTAACGATATGATTTGGTGTCTTAAGGGGTCCTATGGTGTCGTTAGGGGTCATATGGTGTCCATAGGGATCATATGGTGTCTTGGGACACCATAGGACCCCTTAAGACACCATATGACCCCTAATGACACCATATTGGGTCGCTTTGGGTCATGTTGTGTCGTTAGGGGTCATATTGTGTCTTAAGGGGTCCTATGGTGTCCCAAGACACTATATGACCCCTATGGACACCATATGACCTCTAACGACACCATAGGACCCCTTAAGACACCAAATCATGTCGTTAGGGTCATATTGTTTCCTACGACCCCGTACCGACACATTATGATCCCTAACAATATGATTTGGTGTCTTAAGGGGGTCCTATGGTGTCGTTAGGGGTCATATGGTGTCCATAGGGGTCATATGGTGTCTTGGGACACCATAGGACCCCTTAAGACACCATATGACGCCTAATGACACCATATTGGGTCGCTTTGGGTCATATTATGTCGTTAGGGGTCATATTGTGTCTTAAGGGGGTCCTATGGTGTCCCAAGACACCATATGACCCCTATGGACACCATATGACACCTAAGAACACCATTTGGACCCCTTAAGATACAAATCATATTGTTAGGGATCATATTGTGTCATACGGGGTTGTATGACACAATATGACCCCTATCGACATGATTTGGTGTCTTAAGGGGTCCTATGGTCTCGTTAGGGGTCATATGGTGTCCATAGGGGTCATATGGTGTCTTGGGACACCATAGGACCCCTTAAGACACAATATGACCCCTAACAAAATAATATGACCCAAAGCGACCCAATATGGTGTCATTAGGGGTCATATGGTGTCCTAAGAGGTCATAAGGGTTCATGGGACACCATATGACCCCTATGGACACCATACAACCCCTAATGACACCATATTGGTGTCCATAGGGGTGATATGGTGTCCCATGAACCCTTATGACCTCTTAGGACACCATATGACCCCTAATGACACCATATTGGGTCGCTTTGGGTCATATTGTGTCGTTAGGGGTCATATTGTGTCTTAAGGGGTCCTATGGTGTCCCAAGACACTATATGACCCCTATGGACACCATATGACCCCTAACGACACCATAGGACCCCTTAAGACACCAAATCATATTGTTAGGGATCATATTGTGTCGTATGGGGTCATAGGACACAATATGACCCCTAACGACATGATTTGGTGTCTTAAGGGGTCCTATGGTGTCGTTAGGGGTCATATGGTGTCCATAGGGGTCATATGGTGTCTTGGGACACCATAGGACCCCTTAAGACACAATATGACCCCCAACGACATAATATGACCCAAAGCGACCCAATATGGTGTCATTAGGGGTCATATGGTGTCCTAAGAGGTCATAGAGTTCATGGGAAACCATATGACCCCTATGGACACCATATGACCCCTAATGACACCATATTGGTGTCCATAGGGGTCATATGGTGTCCCATGAACCCTTATGACCTCTTAGGACACCATATGACCCCTATGACACCATATTGGGTCACTTTGGGTCATATTGTGTTGTTAGGGGTCATATTGTGTCTTAAGGGGTCCTATGGTGTCCCAAGACACCATATGACCCCTATGGACACCATATGACCCCTAACAACACCATAGGACCCCTTAAGACACCAAATCATGTCTTTAGGGGTCATATTGTGTCTTACGGTGTCGTAGGACACAATATGACCCATAACGACATGATTTGGTGTCTTAAGGGGTCTGATGGTGTCATTGGGGGTCATATGGTGTCCATAGGGGGTCATATGGTGTCCCCAATATCTCTCTCTCTCTCTCTCCCTCTCTCCCTCTCCTCTCTCTCTCTCCCTCTCCTCCCCTCTCCTCCTCTCTCTCTCTATCTCTGTCTCTATCTCTGGTCTCTGTCTCTATCTCTGTCTCTCTCTCCCCCTCTCCTCTTCTCTCTCCTCTCTCTCCCTCTCTCCCTCTCCTCCTCCTCTCTCTCTCTCTCTCTCTCTCTCCCTCTCTCCCTCTCCTCCTCTCTGTCTCTCCCCTCCTCTCCTCTCCTCCTCCTCTCTCTCTCTCCTCTCTCCCTCTCCTCTCTCTCTCTCTCTCCTCCTCTCTCTCTCTATCTCTATCTCTCTCTCTGTCTCTATCTCTCTCTCCCTCTCTCTCCCTCTCTCCCTCTCCTCCTCTCTCTCTCTCTCTCTTTCTATCTCTCTCTCTCCCTCTCTCCCTCTCCTCCTCCTCCTCTCTCTCTCTCTCTCTCTCTCTCTCTCTCTCTCTCTCTCCTCTCCTCCTCTCTCTCTCCTCTCTCTCTCTCTTCTCTCTCTCTCTCTCTCTCTCTCTCTCTCTCCTCTCTCTCTCTCTCTCTCTCCCCCTCTCTCCCTCTCCTTCTATCCCTCTCTCTAAAATATGACCAATAAAATCCGATATCCAATTTTAATCGGATATCAGATTTCTGCCATGTGGCTATTTAGTTCATAAATGGCAGCAACGGGAATTTTTTTTGGGGAACCACATATTTTTGTACTAAAATTGGATATTCGATAAAATCGGATATCCGATTTTGGTACTAAAACCAAAAAAAGGGGTTTGTGGGCCATTCTGTTGATTCCAAGGGCCGACAGTCTGGGGTCCTATGTTTTTTGTCAACGATCACAGGGTTGCAGATTGCTAGAGACAAATTAGTGCTTTTGGGAGATTCTTAAAGTGAAAACTTACATTGTCAATCACGAAGGAGCATATGTGTGGAGGGAAATGGGGAGTAGTAGTTGTCGGAAGTCTAAACGCAAAAGAAAACTTTCAAATGACCAAGTTGAAGTGTATAGAGAAAGAGATACAGATTGTCATAGGAGGAGAAGACAAGGTATGCTAAATATTGCTAATGTTACTCTCAACTGAAGAGGAAATTGAAATTGAAAATGTGCCACAAGTTATTGAAAATGAAAATGTATATTTTGAAAGTGAAAATATTGAAAATTTTGAAAATGTTGAAAGTGATAATGAAAATGCTCAACATGTGGAAAATTTTGACATAGGAGGTGAAAATGTGGAAAACTTTAACATTGAAGGTGGAATTACCTCACCAAGTGAACCATATGTAACACCTAATTACTTTAGGAATGAAGACCCTCTCATGGATGGAAGACAAATTCCAAATCCAAGACCTTCAAGAACCCCAAAATGGTTATTTGAAATCGATAAGAACATTACTGCGAATCTTGAAGGCAAGAGGTCAACAAGAAACCGTTCGGTTGTGGGCTACAGAACTTTTCAACCAAAATTTTAGCAATAAGACATTGACCAAGCAATGCCAACTCTTTGTTCAATTGCTAAAGATGATAAAGATGAGACCATTGCTAAACAAATTGAAGATTCGTATGAACAAGAAGACAGAGAGAAATTCTATTATTGCAAAAAATCTATTTGACGCTCTCAATTCTATTGGAAAGAATACCAAAGAAAGAGATAAGAGAGCTGCTCGAAGAGTGATTACAACCTCCTTAGTAAGCCATCAATTGAGGAAGGCTCATCAAATGAGACAAACTTGTGTTGATTTTAACATAAAACCGTAAAACTTTGGATAGAGCACTTGCACGGAAGACAAAGAACTTGACGATCCACTTCAATAAGATACATGGGCATTTGGTGGGAGGCTTCCATGTGTTGATAGAAAGTTTACTGACAATGTGAAGGAAGAGATTCAACAATTTTGGCACTCTAATTCTAGAGTATCACCCAATGTAAAGGGCATTTTGAAATTAAGAATTGGCAACCGAGGACCGCACACTGCATCTCAAACATTTCTTGAATCAAGCCAAACAATGTTGTAACAAAAAATTTTGTGAATTA